>NW_027099816.1:45596-88764 GCF_031753505.1 Anomalospiza imberbis | reverse complement strand
CCCAAATTTTTCCCCAAATCCCGTTCCCAGTTTCCACGGACGATCGCTGGGAGCCGCAGCCGGAGCCGCCCCCGGAGCCCGAGACCCCCCAGGTGACCCCAAAATTTGGGGATCCCCCCCCGGGCTTTTGGGATCCCCTGGAATTCTGGGATTTAGGATTTTAGGGACCCCCAGAATTTTGGGATTTGGGATTTTGGGACCCCCTGGAGTTTGGGAAGTTCAGGATTTGAGATTTTGGGACTCCCTGGAATTTGGGGATTTGGGATTTTGGGATTTGGGATTTTGGGACCCTCTGGAATTTTGGGATTTGGGATTTTGGGATTTTGGGACCCTCTGGAATTTTGGGATTTGGAATTTTGGGATTTTGGGATTTTGGGACTAACTGGAGTTTTGGGATTTGGAATTTTGGGTCCCTCTGGAATTCTGGGATTTGGGATTTTGGGATTTGGGATTTTGGGGCCCTCTGGAATTCTGGGATTTGGGATTTTGGGGCCCTCTGGAATTCTGGGTTTTGGGATTTGGGATTTTGGGACCCTCTGGCATTTTGGGATTTGGAATTTTGGGATTTTGGGACCCTCTGGAATTCTGGGATTTGGGATTTTGGGATTTGGGATTTTGGGGCCCTCTGGAATTCTGGGATTTGGGATTTTGGGATTTGGGATTTTGGGGCCCTCTGGAATTTTGGGATTTGGGATTTTGGGATTTGGGGATTTGGGAATTTGGGGCCCTCTGGAATTTTGGGATTTGGGATTTTGGGGCCCTCTGGAATTCTGGGGTTCAGCCCCCCGACCCCGTCCCCCCAGGTCCTGGAGAAGGTTCCGGAAGGCGCCGCCGTCCCGGGGGCTCCGGGGGCTCCCGGCTCCCAGGAGGACTCGGACCAGTGGGAGGACGTGAGCGAGGAGGAGGAGGAGGAGGAAGGGCCCAGTTCACACCAGTTCAAACCAGTAACCAGCAGCGACCCCCCCGGTGCGTCCCAGTTCACACCAGTTCAAACCAGTGACCCCCAGTGACCCCCCCGGTGCGTCCCAGTTCACACCAGTTCAAACCAGTAACACCCAGCGACCCCCCCCGGTGCGTCCCAGTTCAAACCAGTGACCCCCAGTGACCCCCCCCGGTGCGTCCCAGTTCACACCAGTTCAAACCAGTAACACCCAGCGACCCCCCCGGTGCGTCCCAGTTCACACCAGTTCAAACCAGTGACCCCCAGTGACCCCCCCCCGGTGCGTCCCAGTTCAAACCAGTTCAAACCAGTGACCCCCAGCGACCCCCCCGGTGCGTCCCAGTTCACACCAGTTCAAACCAGTGACCCCCAGCGACCCCCCCGGTGCGTCCCAGTTCACACCAGTTCAAACCAGTGACCCCCAGTGACCCCCCGGTGCGTCCCAGTTCACACCAGTTCAAACCAGTAACTCCCAGTCTCTCCCCCAGGACCGCCCCCCCCCCTCCCCTCCCCCACCCCAGGGGGGGGTCCCGGAGCTGCCCCTCCCCCCCCCCGAGCCCCTGCCGGAGCCCCCCGGAGACCCTGGAGCACAGCGGGACCCCCCCCGACGGTACTGGGGGAACTGGGATGGAACTGGGACAAACTGGGAGGGGCTGGGATGGAACTGGGACAAACTGGGAGGGACTGGGATGGAACTGGGCCAAACTGGGAGGGGCTGGGATGGAACTGGGCCAAACTGGGAGGGACTGGGATGGAACTGGGCCAAACTGGGAGGGGCTGGGATGGAACTGGGCCAAACTGGGAGGAACTGGGATGGAACTGGGCCAAACTGGGAGGGGCTGGGATGGAACTGGGCCAAACTGGGAGGGACTGGGATGGAACTGGGCCAAACTGGGAGGGGCTGGGATGGAACTGGGCCAAACTGGGAGGGGCTGGGATGGAACTGGGCCAAACTGGGAGGGACTGGGATGGAACTGGGCCAAACTGGGAGGGGCTGGGATGGAACTGGGCCAAACTGGGAGGGGCTGGGATGGAACTGGGACAAACTGGGAGGGACTGGGATGGAACTGGGTCAAACTGGGAGGGGCTGGGATGGAACTGGGACAAACTGGGATGGGACTGGGCCAAACTGGGAGGGGCTGGGATGGAACTGGGCCAAAGTGGGAGGGACTGGGATGGAACTGGGCCAAACTGGGAGGGGCTGGGATGGAACTGGGCCAAACTGGGAGGGGCTGGGATGGAACTGGGTCAAACTGGGAGGGGCTGGGATGGAACTGGGCCAAACTGGGAGGGACTGGGATGGAACTGGGCCAAACTGGGAGGGACTGGGATGGAACTGGGCCAAACTGGGAGGGACTGGGATGGAACTGGGCCAAACTGGGAGGGGCTGGGATGGAACTGGGACAAACTGGGAGGGACTGGGAGAGGATTCAGGGGGGACTGGGAGGGACTGGGGGTTACTGGTCTGTACTGGGAGGCACTGGGGGGGTCGCTGGGGGGGTTGGTAGTGGTTTGTACTGGTCTGGACTGGTTTGTACTGGTGTGTACCGGTCCATACCGGTCCATACTGGTCCATACTGGTCCATACTGGTCCATACTGGTGCCGTTCCCCGCAGGGCCGGGGGTGGAGATCTCGGATTTCCAGAGGGTTCGTTTCCGTAAGAGCTCCCCTCCCCCACGCTGACCCCAAAACCCCCCGAATTCACCCCAAAATTGACCCAAAATCCCAAATTCACCCAAAAACCCCAAAATTCACCCCAAAAACTCCCAAAATTCACCCTAAAAACGGCGCTGGGACCCCAAAATCCCCCCCAAAAATCACCCCAAAAAACCCACAAAATTCGCCCCAAAAATCACCCTAAAATGGCTCTGGGGCCCCAAAATTCCCCCAGAAATCCCAAAATTCACCCCGAAAATCCCAAAATTCACCCCAAAGGCCCCAAGAATAACCCCCAAACCAGCCCCGGGACCCCCAAAAACCACCCTAAAACGCATTTGGGACCCCAAAAAACCGCCTCGAAATCACGCCTGGGACCCCAAAAAATCCCCAAATCCCCCCAGACTCACCCGAATTCACCCCAAAAAAGCTTTTGGGCCCCTCAAAACCCCCAAAAATTCCACAAAAGCCCCCCAAAATCAGCCCCAGGACCCCCCAAAAAACCCAAAATCCCTTTTGGGAGCCACCCAGGACCCCCCAGTTCCGGATCTGGGCTCACCTGGGCACACCTGGGCACACCTGGGCACCGCTGCTTGGCTCGGGGGGGGCCTTTTGGGGTTTTTTTGGGGTTGCTGAGGAACTTTTTGGGGTTCCTTGGGGAGCTTTTGGGGCTGTCACTGCTGGACTGACACACCTGGGCACACCTGAGCTCACCTGGGCACACCTGGGCACCGCTGCTTGGCTCTGGGGGGGGCCTTTTGGGGGTTTTTTTTGGGTCCCTTGGGAGTTTTTGGGGGTGTCGCTGCCTGGAACTGCTGGACTGACTCACCTGGGCACAGCTGGTCTCACCTTGGCACACCTGGGCACCGCTGCTTGGCTCTGGGGCTCACCTGGGCACACCTGGGCACACCTGGGCTCACCTGGGCACCGCTGCTTGGCTCTGGGGCTCACCTGGGCACACCTGGGCTCACCTGGGCTCACCTGGGCACACCTGGGCTCACCTGGGCTCACCTGGGCACACCTGGGCTCACCTGGGCACCGCTGCTTGGCTCTGGGGGGGCGCTTTTGGGGTTTTTTTTGGGTCCCTTGGGAGTTTTTGGGGGTGTCGCTGCCTGGAACTGCTGGACTGACTCACCTGGGCACACCTGGGCACCGCTGCTTGGCTCTGGGGGGGCCTTTTGGGGTTTCTGGGGGAGCTTTTGGGGCTGTCGCTGCCTCGAGCTGCTAAACTGACACACCTGGCACACCTGGGCACAGCTGGGCACGGCTGCTTTGCCTGGGGCTCACCTGGGCACAGCTGGGCACACCTGGGCACACCTGGGCACAGCTGCTTTGCCCAGGGCTCACCTGGGCACACCTGGGCTCACCTGGGCACACCTGGGCACAGCTGCTTTGCCTGGGGCTCACCTGGGCTCACCAGGGCTCACCTGGGCACACCTGGGCACAGCTGGGCACGGCTGCTTTGCCCAGGGCTCACCTGGGCTCACCTGGGCTCACCTGGGCACAGCTGGGCACAGCTGCTTTGCCCGGGGCTCACCTGGGCTCACCTGGGCACAGCTGGGCTCACCTGGGCACACCTGGGCTCACCTGGGCACACCTGGGCACAGCTGCTTTGCCCGGGGCTCACCTGCCTGTACCTGGCTGCATTAAACTCGTCCCGCCCCCGAGCGACCCCGGGAGTGGTTCTGGGGCTTGGGGGGTCCCGTGCGCACCTGGGGGACCCCAAAATCTCCTGGGGGACCCCAAAATCTCCTGGGGGTCCCAAAGATCACCTGGGGAGCACCTGTGGGGGCGGTCTCAAAATCACGCGAGGGGTCCCAGACTCACCTGGGGACCCCAAAACTCACCTGGGGATCCCAAAACTCACCTGGGGATCCCAAAATCTCCTGGGGGACACCAAAACCCACCTGAGGGGGCACCTGGGGGACCCCAAAACTCACCTGGGGGTCCCAAAACTCACCTGGGGGTCCCAGAATTCACCTGGAGAGCAGCTGGGGGACCCCAAAACCACCTGGGGGTCATCTGGGGGACCCCAAACTCATGGGGGGGGGTCCCAAAACTCACCTGGGGGACCCCAAAACCACCTTATGAGCACATGGGGGGGTCCCAAACTCACCTGGAGATCCCAAAATCACGGCGGGGGTCCCAGGCTCACCTGGGGGGTTTGGGATTTTGGGGGTCTCCAGCCCCTTTTTCTCTCTCCCCCCACAGGAGGACCCAGCGACCCCCCCAAGGTGTGACGGGGGGGGGACCCCAAATCCCACCTGAGCCCCCCCCAGGTGTGACCGGGACCCCAAAAACCCCAAATCTCACCTGGGGGGGACCCCAAAAACCCCGAATTCCCTTGGGGGGTTCCCGAAAATCCCCCGGGGGGGACCCCAAAAATCCCCAAATCTCACCTGGGGGGGACCCCAAAAACCCCGAATTCCCTTGGGGGGTTCCCGAAAATCCCCCGGGGGGACCCCAAAAATCCCCAAATCTCACCTGGGGGGGGACCCCCAAAAATCCCCCCCAGGTGTGACCAGGACTGGGGGAGGATCCCAAAAAACGCCAAAATCCCCTTGGGGGACCCCCAAAAATCCCCAAATCTCACCTGGGGGGGGTCCCCAAATTTCCCCCCGAGGGGATTTTGGGGTCCCCCCTCCCCAGTTTTGTCTTTGTCAAATAAAACTCCAAAACTCCTCCGGCTTCGTCCTTAATTTTGGGGCGTCCCCGTTAATTCTGGGGTTCCCCCGACCTCTTTCACCCCGAAAAAAACCCCAAATTTTGGGGCGGTTCCTCCAAAAAAATCTGAATTCTGAGCTTTTTTCCCCTCAATAAAGCCTCCAATTCTGGGGTTTTTTCTCCCAAAAAAGCCCCAGATTTTGGGGTGGGTGTGTCCCCAGCCTCTCCCCAAAACTTTTGGGGGTCCTCTCGAGCTCTGTCACCCCAAAACCCCCAAGTTCTGGGGCGGTTCCTCCAAAAAACTCCCGATTTCGGAGATTTTTTCCTCAAAAAAAACCCAAAATTTGGTTTGTTTTTTTTTTTTTTCCCCCATAAAGCCCCACATTTTGGGGTGGGGGTGTCCCCAAACATCCCCCAACATTTTTGGGGTTCCCCGCCCCCCCGGCCCCTCCCTGCCCCCCCTTTTTTGGGATTTCCTGCCCCCCCCCGGGTTTATTTCCCCTTCCCGCGGGTTCCGCTAAAAACCGCGGCGGCCGCTCCAGGTGAGGGGGGGGGGGCGGATTTTGGGGGGTCCCGGGGGGGTTTGAGGGGACCCCTCCCCCTCCAGCCCAATTCTGGGGGGTCCTCGCCTCATTTCTGGGGGGGGTCTCAGCCCGAATTTTGGGGTTTCAGCCTCGTTTTGGGGCTTTCTGGGGCTCTTTATTCCCATTTTCGGGGGGAGTTTCTGGGGGGGTTTTGTTCTCCCGGGGGGATTTGAGGGGACCCCTCCCAGTTCAGACCAGTTGGGGGGGGGGTCTCCAGACCAGTTTGGGGGGGGTCTCGGCCTCATTTTGGGGTCTCAGTCCTATTTTCAGGGTCCCCAACCCCATTTTTGGGATCTGCACCCCATTTCCGGAGGTCTCAGCCGCCTTCTGGGGTCTCCAAACCGAATTTTGGGGCATTTCCAGCCTCATTTTTGGGTTCCTCACCCCGATTTTTGGGGGTCTCAGTCCCATTTTTGGGGGTCTCAGTCCCATTTTTGGGGGTTCCAGCCCCACTTTGGGGTCTCCAGACGCATTTTATGGGTCACAGTCCCGTTTTTGGGCAATCCCAACCCCTAATTTGGGCTCTCAGCCTCATTTTTGGGTCCCCCACCCCATTTCTGGGGCTTCTCAACCCCATTTTGGGGTCTCAGCTCCGTTTTTGGGGTCTCAGTCCCATTTTGGATTTTCCAGCCCCATTTTTTGGGTTCCTCACCCCATTTTTTGGGGTCGCCACCCCATTTTTGATTTCCTCACCCCATTTTTCTGGGGTCCTCACCCCATTTCTGGGTCTCCAGCCCCATTTCTGGGTCTCCAGCCTCGTTTTTGGGGTCCCCACTCCATTTTTGTGGTCCCCACTCAATTTTTGGGGTCCCCACTCCGTTTTTGGGGTCCCCACCCGGCAGTGGGGGGGAAGGGTGGAGCTGCCCCTCCCCCTCCCCAGTTCCTCTCCCAAATTCTTGCGCCATGGGGTGGGGTGGGGGAGGGGAGGATGAGGAAATTCCACTTCCGGCAGAGAGAGGGGGACACAGGAGGGTGGGGACCCCCCAAAAATGAGGCTGGAGACCCCAGAAATGGGGCTGGGGACCTCAAAAATGGAGTGAGAACCCCAAAATTGGGGCTGGGGACCCCAAAAATGGGGCTGGGGGCCTCAGAAATGGGGCTGAGGACCCCAAAATGGAGCTGGGGACCCCAAAAATGGGGCTGGGGGCCTCAAAAATGGGGCTGAGGACCCCAAAATGGAGCTGGGGACCCCAAAAATGGGGCTGGGGGCCTCAAAATGGGGCTGAGGACCCCAAAATGGAGCTGGGGACCTCAAAAACTGAGTGAGAACCCCAAAAATGGGGCTGGGGCCTCAAAAATGGGGCTGGGGACCCCAAAAATGGGGTGGGAAACCCAGAAATGGAGCTGGGGACCTCAAAAATGGGGCTGAGGACCCCAGAACACCTTGGTCACCTGGTGGGGTGGGGTTGGGGGTCTTTTAGGAGCTCCTTGACCGCCGGGACCGGTGCAGGACCCACCTTGGGGTGGGTCAGGGGGTCACTTGGAAGGTCCTTGACCACCTGAACAGGTGAAGAACCACCTTGGGGTTGACTTGGGGGGTCTTTAGGATCACGTGGACAGGTGAAGGACCCACCTTGGAGTCTTCAAGACCACCTGGCCAGGCGAAGAACCCACCATGACCCACCCCTGACCACCTGTGGTCACCTTTGGGAAGGTGCTGGATCACCTGGCCAGGCGAAGAACCCACCCTGACCCACCCTTGACCACCTGTGGTCACCTTTGGGAAGGTGCTGGATCACCTGTCCAGGCGAGGAACCCACCCTGACCCACCCTTGACCACCTGTGGTCACCTTTGGGAAGGTGCTGGATCACCTGGCCAGGCGAAGAACCCACCCTGACCCACCCCTGACCACCCGTGGTCACCTTTGGGAAGGTGCTGGATCACCTGGCCAGGCGAGGAACCCACCCTGACCCACCCCTGACCACCTTTGGTCACCTTTGGGAAGGTGCTGGATCACCTGGCCAGGTGAAGAACCCACCCTGACCCACCCCTGACCACCCGTGGTCACCTTTGGGAAGGTGCTGGATCACCTGGCCAGGCGAGGAACCCACCCTGACCCACCACTGACCACCTGTGGTCACCTTTGGGAAGGTGCTGGATCACCTGGCCAGGCGAAGAACCCACCCTGACCCACCCTTGACCACCTTTGGTCGCCCCCTCCCATCCCCAGGTGTCCCCACCCCCACCATGGACGAGCTGCCCGCCTTCTCCTCTTGGGACGACACCTGGAACGACACCTGGAACGACACCTGGGGCGACCTCTACGAGGACCTGGACGCGGCCGAAATCCCGCTCGGCCACCGCTTCGTGCTGGCCCTCTACGCGGTCATCTTCCTGCTGGGCGTGCTGGGCAACGGCGCCGTGCTCTGGGTGACCGCGGCCGAGCTCCGCCGGACGGTCAACGGCGTCTGGTTCTCCCACCTGGCCTTGGCCGACCTCCTCAGCTGCCTGGCCTTGCCCTTCCTGGCCTTGCCGCTGACCACTGACCACCACTGGCCCTTGGGCCGCGCGGCCTGCAAGGTGCTGCCCTCGCTGACCATTCTGGCCATGTTCGCCAGCGTCCTGCTGCTGACGGCCATCAGCGCCGACCGCTGCGCCCTGGTCACCCGGCCGGTGTGGTGCCACAACCGCCGCACGCCCGCGCTGGCCACCGCGGCCTGCGCCGCCGCTTGGGCGGTGGCCGCGCTGCTGACCATCCCCTCCTTCGTCTTCCGCACCGTCCGGCTCGACCCCTTCTCGGCCAAGGCCACCTGCGTGCTGTCCTACAGCGCCGTCCGGCCGCACCAGCGCGGCACCGAGCTGACCACGGCCGTCGTCCGGTTCCTCTGCGGCTTCCTGGGGCCCTTCGTGGTCATCTCGGGCTGCTACGGCCTCCTCTTGAGCCGCGTCCGGGCGCGGGGCTTGGGCCGGTCGCAGAGGGCCACCAGGACGGTGCTGGTGGTCATCGTCAGCTTCTTCGTGTGTTGGTTGCCCTACCACGTGGTGGGACTGGTGCTGGCGGCCAGCGCGCCAGGCACCGCGGCCTTCCGCGGCGCCCAGGCCGCCGACCCCGCGGTGGCCGGGCTGGCCTACGTCAACGGTTGCGTCAACCCCATCATCTACCTGGTGATGGGGCGGGGCCTGGGCCAGGTGAGGCGCTCGTGGCGGGCGCTGCTCAAGGGGGTGCTCAGCGATGACCCCACCAGCGTGGCCGGGGACGGCCGGGCTCGGAGCGTGGCCACCACCGAGGAGGGCACTGAGGGCACGGTGGTGTGAGGGGTGGTGGTCGTGGTCATGGTCGTTTTGACCATCATCATCATTTTCATGGTCATGGTCATTTTCACCATCATTCTCATGGTCATGGTCATCGTTGTCGTTTTCACCATCATCGTCACCATCGTGGTCATGGTCTTTTTCACCATCATCATCCTCATGGTCATGGTCAGGGTCATGGTCACCCATCATCATCATGGTCATCGTCATCATTGTCATTTTCACCATCATTGTCACCATCATCGTCATGGTCATCGTCGTCATTTTCATCATCATTGTCATGGTCATCATCGTCGTCATGGTTGTTGTCGTCATCTTCATCATTGTCATTGTCATCATCCTCATGGTCACAGTCATTGTCATCTTCATCACCATCATCATGGTCATGGTTATTGTCATTGTCACCATCATCATCGTCATTGCCGTTGTCATCGTTGTCATTGTCATCGTCATCTTCATCATTTTCATCCATTGTCATGGTCATCATCCTGGTCATGGTCATCATCATTGTCATCATCATCGTTATTGTCATCTTCATCGTTGTCAACACCATCATTGTCGTCATCATCATCATCATCATTTTGGGAGTCCCACCACAGCCAGACTGGGGTGTGAGGGGGTCATGGTCATTGCCATGGTCGTCATTATCATCATCATCATCATCATCATCATTGTTGTCGTCGTCATTGTCATCGTCATCGTCATCATCGTCATTATTGTCATCATCTTCATCATCGTTGTCATCGATGTCATCGTCATTTTGGGCTTCCACCACCTCAGCAGAACTGGCTCTGAGGGTTGGGGGGATGGTCACATTGTCACCGTCATCATCATCTTCATCATCATCTTCATCCTCATTGTCACTGTCATTGTCGTCATCGTCATTTTGGGGTCCCACCACAGCGGCAAAACCGGGGTGTGGGGGGATGGGCAGCTCTTCCTCCTCCTCCTCCTTTTCTCCCTCCTTTCTCCTCCTCTTCCTCCTCCTCCTCTTCATCTCCTCCTTTTTTTCTCCTCTTCTTCCTCCTCCTCCTCCTCCTCTTCCTCCTCCTCTTCATCCTCTCCTTGTTTTTTTCCTCTTCTGCCTCCTCCTCCTTTCTTTCCTTCTCTTCTTCCTCCTCCTCATCTTCCTCCTCCTCTTCATCCTCTCCTCATTTTTTTCTTCTGCCTCCTCCTCCTTTCTTTCCTCCTCTTCTTCCTCCTCCTTATCTTCCTCCTCCTCTCCATCTCCTTCTCCTTTTTTTCCTCCTCTGCCTCCTCCTCCTCCTCTTCCTCATCTTCTTCCTCCTCTCCATCTCCTCTTCCTTTTCCTCCTCCTTTTCTTCCTCCTCCTCCTCCTCCTCCCCTGGGGTCCCCCCCGTCCCTCTGTCCCCCGTCCGTCCGTCCGTCTGTCCCCAATAAAAGCGGATCTGCCCCACCCCCACTTCCCCGTTTTTGGGGCGCTTTCGGGCGTTTTCGGGGCCGGGATTTCGCTGACTCGGCGCCCCGGGGAGCCGGGGGTGACACCGGAAACGTCCCCAAGGGTCCCCACCCCGGAAAGGGGGGACACGGCGGGTGGGGGGGGGGGCTGGTGTCACCTGGGGGTGGCCCTGGGGACAATGGCGGGGGGAGGGGACACCTGGGGACAGTGGGGGATGGGGGGTGGCCCTGGGGACACCTGGGGACACCTGGGGACATTTTGGGGACACCTGGGGACACCTGGGGACATTTTGGGGACCCTTGGGGACACCTGGGGACCCTTGGGGACACCTGGGGACATTTTGGGGACCCTTGGGGACACCTGGGGACCCTTGTGGACACTTGGGGACACCTGGAGACACCTGGAGACACCTGGGGACACCTGGGGACATTTTGGGGACCCTTGGGGACACCTGGGGACATTTGGGGACCCTTGGGGACACCTGGGGACATTTGGAGACACCTGGGGACACCTGGGGACATTTTGGGGACCCTTGGGGACACCTGGGGACATTTGGAGACCCTTGGGGACACCTGGGGACACCTGGGGACACCTGGGGACACCTGGGGACATTTGGGGACCCTTGGGGACACCTGGGGACATTTGGAGACACCTGGGGACACCTGGGGACATTTGGAGACACCTGGGGACACCTGGGGACATTTTGGGGACCCTTGGGGACACCTGGGGACATTTGGAGACCCTTGGGGACACCTGGGGACATTTGGGGACCCTTGGGGACACCTGGGGACATTTTGGGGACACCAGGGGACCCTTGGGGACACCTGGGGACATTTTGGGGACACCGGGGGACCCTTGGGGACACCTGGGGACATTTTGGGGACACCTGGGGACATTTGGAGACACCTGGGGACATTTTGGGGACCCTTGGGGACACCTGGGGACCCTTGGGGACATTTTGGGGACAGTGGGAGTGGGATTTGGGGGTGGGATTCATGGAATGGGGTGGGGCTGGAGGATTCGGGAATTTGGGGATTTGGGAGTTCGAGAATTTAGGAATTCGGGGATTCGGATGATTCGGGGATTCAGGGATTCGGGAATTCAGGGATTCAGGGATTTGGGGATTCAGGGATTTGGGGATTCAGGGATTCAGGGATTTGGGAATTCAGGGATTTGGGGATTCAGGGATTCAGGGATTTGGGAATTCAGGGATTTGGGAATTCAGGGATTTGGGAATCAGGAATTCAGGGATTTGGGAATTCAGGGATTTGGGGATTCAGGGATTCAGGGATTTGGGATTCAGGGATTCAGGGATTTGGGAATTCAGGGATTCGGGAATTCAGGGATTTGGGGATTCAGGAATTCGGGGAATTTGGGTATTCAGGGATTCCAGGAGGGCTGGGATTTCGGGACGGCGATGAAATCCCGGGATTTTGTGGATTCAGGAATCCAGGGAATGCCACAAACCCCAGAAATCCACAGACCCGAACACCCAGTCCCCGAAATTCCCAAAAAACCGCCGTTCCCATCCCAAAAAAAAAAAAAAAAAACCAGAAATTCCCCAAAACCCGCCGTTCCCATCCCAAAAAAAAACCCCGAAAATTCCCAAAATTCCCACCAGGGGCCCCTCCCCCCGCCCCTCCCCCTCGTCCCGCCCCTCCCCGCGGCCGCAGGGGGGGAGGGGCGGGGGCTCCTCCTCCTCCTCTTCCTCCTCTTCCTCCTCCTCCTCCTCCTCTTTTTTCCTCCCTTTTTTCCCCTTTTCCTGCTTTTTTCCTGCTTTTTTCTCCCCGCTCCTCCTCCCGGGATCGCTCCCGGCCATGGAAGGCTCGGGACCCCCGGGGGGGGCGCGGGGGTCGCCGCCCCCCTGAAGGCACGGCGGGAAAGGTGAGCAAAAAAAACGGGAAAAACGGGGGGGAAAACCGGGAAAAACCGGGAAAAACCGGGGAAAACGGGATGAGGCGGCGAAAAGTCGGGATAAACCAGCGGGAGATCGGGATAAAGCAGCGGGAAATCGGGATAAAATCGGGATAAAGCAGCGGGAAATCGGGATAAAATCGGGATAAAGCAGCGGGACATCGGGATAAAATCGGGATAAATCGGGATAAAATGGGGTAAAAATGGGATAAGTCGGGGTAAAATCGGGGTACAATCGGGATAAAACGCATCCCCCCGCTTTTCCAGCGGCGACCCCTCCCAGATTTTCCAGCTTTTTAACCCTTGCCTGGAGAAGCCGCGGGCGCCTCCAGCCCTTGGGCGTTTGGGGGATTTTTTTAGGGCTTTCTGGGGAATTTTGGGATTTTGGGGCGCTCCCTTGCAGCATCCATAAATCCGCCGTGTCATCCAGGTGTGGCCGCTCCAGGTGTGCCCGCTCCAGGTGTTCCCTCCCCTCCCCCTCCGGGGGATTTTCCCGATTTCCCCCCAGTTTTCCCCAAATCCGTGTTAAAACCTCCATTTGAGGGCTTTAATTTATTTTCCCCCCGCGGTTTCTCCTGCTTTTCCCCGCTTTTTTCCCCCCTCCCGGCACCTGCAATTCCCGATTTTTTTTCCCGAGCAGGGCGCGTCCTTCCCGCGTTGCGGCGGCGGCGCCGCGCTTGGAATTCTCAGCCCCAAAATCCTTGGAAAAAACCCTCAAGCCGCCCCAAAAATCCCATTTTCCCCCAAATGCCGAACCCGGGGGACAAGGCACGGCGGCGGCACTGAGGATTCCCACCGGGAATCTTCTCCCGAGGAAAACCGGGATAAAAATACCGATTCTTCCCCATGTAAAAATCACATTTTTTCGCTTGAAACCAGCCCAGAATTCCAATATTTTCGTTTTTCCCGGGAATTCTGCAGCCCCGAGGGGGAATTTGGTGGTTAGAGCCTGAAAAAATCGCTTTTTTCCCAAGGAAAATCCTGGGGTTTTGAGGGAAAAAAGGCATTTTGGGGGTGTTCTGACCTTTCAAATGAAGCATTCCAGGGTTGCTCCATCTTTTTTTCCTGGAAAATCGGGATTTTCCGGCACCTGCGGGAGATCCCCCCTCACCCCCCTTTTCCTTATGTAATTTAGGCCGGAATCCCACATTTTTTAAAGCCAGGAATTCTTTTCCAGGTGGAAAAATCCAAATTTTTGGGGTTTTTTGGGGGGTTTTTTAACTCCTGGATTCTCCGATTCCAAAGGAATTTTTTTTTTCCCTGAGTTTTGGGCCACGCCTGGATTTGGGAATGTTCACCCGGGGCTTGGAAAAACGGGAACAAAAACATCCCAAAAATGGGATTTCGGGATAAAAAAAGGGATTTTATTGGTTGGAATGGGAAAACCGGAAATTCCCAAAGATTTGGGGTGAATCTCCTGGAATCAGGGGAGGGCTGGAGAATTTTTTCCCTCGGAAATCTTGGAATTTTGGGCCTGCAACAACCCAAATCCCAATTTTCCCTCCAAAACCTTGGAATTCTGGGCCTGGCATTTCCCAGTTCCCAATTTCCCCTCAGAAATCTTGGAATTTTGGGCCCTGTGCACCCCAAAATCCCAATTTCCCCTCCAAAATCTTGGAATTTTTGTTCAGCACTTCCCTCTCTCCCACTTTTCCCTCTGGAATTTTGGGAATTTTGGGCCTGGCCCATCCCAATTTCCCCTTCTTCCCCTCCAAAATCTTGGAATTTCAGGCGTGTCCCTGCCCAGTTCCCACTTTGCCCTCAGGAATTTTGGGAATTTTCAGCTCGGCCCACCCCAAATCCTCCTTTTTTCCACTAAAATCTTGGAATTTTTAGCTTGGCCTACCCCAGATCTCCCTTTCCCCTCAGAAATCTTGGAATTTTGGGCCTGGCCCATCCCAATTCCCAACTTTCCCTCAGGAATTTTGGGCCTGGAACATCCCAAATCCAATTTCCCCTCAGAAATCTTGGAATTTTGGGCCTGGCACTTCCCTCTCTCCCAAATTCCCCTCAGGAATTTTGGGAATTTTGGGCCTTGTACCCCCAAAATCCCAACTTTCCCTCCAAAATCTGGGAATTTCAGGTGTGTCCCTGCCCAATTCCCACTTTGCCCTCAGGAATTTTGGGAATTTTCAGCTTTGTCTACCCCAAATCCCAAATTCCCCTCAGGAATTTTGGGAATTTTGGGCCTTGTACCCCCAAAATCCCAACTTTCCCTCCAAACTCTGGGAATTTCAGGTGTGTCCCTGCCCAATTCCCACTTTTCCCTCAGGAATTTTGGGAATTTTGGGCCTGGCACTTCCCTCTCTCCCACTTTTCCCTCAGGAATTTTGGGAATTTTGGGCCTTGTACCCCCAAAATCCCAACTTTCCCTCCAAAATCTGGGAATTTCAGGTGTGTCCCTGCCCAATTCCCACTTTCCCTCAGGAATTTTGGGAATTTTCAGCTTTGCCCACCCCAATTCCCACTTTTCCCTCAGGAATTTTGGGAATTTTGGGGATTTTGGGGATTTTGGGTCTGGCCCAGCCCAATTCCCAATTTTTCCCTCAGGAATTTTGGGAATTTTGGGAATTTTTGGGAGTTTTCACCTTGGCCCACCCCAATTCCCGCTCTTCCCCCTAAAAGGGAATTTCAGGGAGATTTTGGGATTCATTGATTTTTTTATTCATGAGGGATTAATAGGATTAATTTAATTTGTTTTAATTAATTAATTTCATTTATTGTAATGAATATGTTCTATTTAATAATTGGTTTAATTAATAGGATTTATTTAATTATTGCTTTAATTTCCACTATTAAAATACTAATAATTTAAATTTTCTATTATTTTAATCAGAAATAATTTTATTCCTTGTGTTTTAATTCTTATTATGAATTATTCATTTGATTTCTTCATTGTTATTATTAATTTTAATTGATTTTTATTTTGAATTGATGCTTATACTTATTCATTACAATTATTATTTATTTTTATTCTAATTCTTAATTTGTCTTGATTTGTTGGGGATTATTATTATTTTAAATTGATTTTTATTTTGAACTGATTGTTAATTCTAATTTTAAAATGATCATTTATTTAATATTATTTTAAATTTAAATTTCACCATCATTATTCTGAATTTATTCATATTAATTTCTTATTAATTCTGTTTTTAATTATTATTTTAATCAATTTTTCTGTGACTCTTTTCAAGCTCTCTTATTTTAAACACATTCTTTTATTTCTGTTATTCATTTCTTATTTTAATTTTCAATATTTCAACTTTTATTATTTTAATTTTAATGATTTTAATTAAGTTCTAATATTTTGGTTTCAATATCTCTTTTATATTTTGGTTTTATTGTTTTTATTTGAATTGTTTTAATTATTTTAATTTACTTTACTTTATTCTCATTATTATTTTAATTTCATTCTTTTTCTATTAACATTTCTTTTATTGTTTTTAATTTCTTTTTAATTCCTTCCAATTTGAATTGACCTTAACTTTTAATTATTCATTTTTAATGAATTCTTTTGAATTATTTTTAATTTGAAATTCATTATTATTCCATTTATTAGTGTTTAATATTTTGATTTATTCTTACTTTTAATTACAATTTTTAATTTTATTTAAATTTATTCAAATTTTACTCAAATTTCCCCCCACACAATTCATGGGGAAATCCATTGGAAAATCATCCCCCAAACCCACAAAAATATGGGAAAATCATCCCCAAAAATTAAAAATATTTGGGAAAATCATCCCAAAAAAACCCTGGAATAATAAAAACAATTTCTCCCCATTTCCCCCATTTTTCCATGGATTTCTCCCATTTTTCCCTCTCAAATTTGGGATTTTCTCGACATCTTGGAATTAAAACTTCACCCTAAACCTGGTTTTATCCCAACTTCCACCAGTTTTTCACAGATTTCTCCCCATTTTCCCAAATTCCTCCATCTTTTCAAGGATTTACCTCAATTTTCCCCTAATTCCTCCATTTTTTCACAGATTTATCCCGATTTTCCCCAAATCCCTCCATATTTTTGTGGATTTAATCCCATTTTTTCCGTAATTCCACCACATTTCCATGGATTTAGCCTCGTTTCTCTTCTCAGGCCACGACGGGGGAATTTTGTCGATGACCCAGTGGGAACTTGACACTAAACTCGGTTTTAAACCCCAAAACTCAACCAGATCTCCCAAATTCCTCCATTGTTTTCCAAATTCCACCACGTTTCCAGGGGTTTTTTCCCATTTTTTTCCCCAATTCCACCACATTTCCATGGATTTTTCTCACTTTTTTTTTCCTCCCAATTTTCTCCCTATTTCCACCATTTTTTCCCGTTTTTCCTTCTCCGCTTTGGGATTTCCCTCTCCACTGATTCTCCTCAAAGTCTTGGGCTGGGATCTTGATCCTAAACTCGGTTTTAGCCCCAAAACTCAACCCATTCTCCCAAATCTCTCCTTTTTTTTTGCTGATTCCACCACATTCCAATGGATTTCTCCCATTTTTCTCCAATTCCATCCCACTTTTCCTTCTCAGGTTTGGGATTTCCCTCTCCACTGGTTTTCCTCAACCTCTTGGAATTAAAACTCGGTTTTAATCCCAAAACACAACGAATTCCACCCAGTTTTCTCTGGGTTTTTTGCTAATTCCACCATTTTCCCTCCATTTTTCCTTCTCAGTTTTGGGATTTCCCTCTCAACTGAATCTCCTCAACCTCTCGGGCTGGAATCCTGACCCTAAACTCGGTTTTAACCCCAAAACTCAACCCATTCTCCCAAATTCCTCCATTATTCTCCCAGATTCCGCCATTCCCCCCGCCCAGATTCCTGTTTTTCCTTCTCAGGTTTGGGATTTCCCTCTCTCCACTGGTTTTCCTCAACCTCTTGGAATTAAAACTCGGTTTTAAACCCCAAAACTCAACCGAATCTCCCAAATCTCTCAGGTTATTTTTGCTTTTTCCCCGCCAGATTCCCGTTTTTCCCGACGATGGAAAAAGCTCCTGCTCCCTCTCCTCTTCTTCTTCACCACGACCACGTCGAGCTCCCCGCCCTGCCCCAAGCGCTGCTCGTGCCAGAACCTCTCGCCGTCCTTCACCATCCTCTGCACCAAAACCGGCTGCTCTTCGTGCCGTCCGGCATCGACCGGCGCACGGCCGAGCTCCGGCTCATGGACAACTTCATCACCGTCCTCCGCAAGCGGGACTTCGCCAACATGACCCAGCTCATCCACCTGACCTTGTCGCGCAACACCATCAGCCAGATCATGCCTTACGCCTTCTCCGACCTCAAGGGCCTCCACGCCCTCCACCTGGACAGCAACCGCTTGACGTCGATTAACGAGGATCATTTCAAGGGGTTAATTAATCTGCGGCATTTAATTCTGAGCAACAACCAGCTCAGCTTCATCTCGCCCAAATCTCTGGACGATTTCTTGGAGACCATCGAGGATTTGGATTTGTCCTACAATAACTTGGTGGACGTTCCTTGGGCCACCGTGGCCAAGCTCTCCAACGTCAACACGGTGAGTTTGGATCACAACCTCATCGAGTTCGTGCCCGAGGGGATTTTTTCCAACCTCCACAAGCTGGCCAGGCTGGACATGACCTCCAACAAGCTCAAGAAGATCCCACCGGATCCGCTGTTCTCCCGCATCCCCGTTTACGCCAAATCCAAGGGTTCTCCGTTGACCTCCTTGGTGCTGAGTTTCGGCGGGAACCCCCTCCACTGCAACTGCGAGCTGGTTTGGCTGCGGCGCTTGACGCGCGAGGACGATTTGGAAACCTGCGCCTCGCCGCCCGAACTGATGGGAAAATACTTCTGGAGCATCCGGGAGGAAGAGTTCGTCTGCGAGCCGCCCATGATCACCCACCGGACGCCCAAACTGGTGACGGCCGTTGGCCAAAGCGCGTCCTTGAAGTGCAAGGCCGTCGGCGACCCCCGACCCGTACGTGCGGTGGATCGCTCCGGACGGCAAGCTGGTGGCCAACACGTCCAGGACGGTTTCCTACGAAAACGGGACTTTGGATATTCTGGAGGCGGCGCTGGGGGATCAAGGAACCTTCACTTGCATCGCCTCCAACGCCGCCGGCGAGTCGACGGCGCCGGTGGAGTTTCGGGTGGTGCCGGACGGCAACGGCACCGAGTGCGAGGAAGAGGAGGGGAAAAAAGCGGGGACGGCGAGGCCGGAGCCGTCGGATATCCTGATTTCGGCCAAATCCAGCTTTTCCAACGATTCCAAGCTGGAGAGGGGGGACAGAGGGGGGGTGGTGGTGGCCGAGGTGACGGCGACGTCGGCGCTGGTGCGGTGGCCGCCGCAGGAGGAGCTGGAAGGGTTGAGGATGTACCAGATCCAGTACAACAGCTCGGCGGACGAGATCCTGGTTTATCGGTGATTTTATCCCCCCCCAAAAAAAATTCTGGGATTGGGGGGTGGGGAGGGGGAATGTGGGAGAAATGGGGAAAAACGGGTGGGAAATGGGGAAAAGGGGATGGAAAACGTGAAAAAATGGTTGGAAAATGTGGAAAAACGTGGAAAAGGTGCTGAAAAATATGGAAAAGAGGATGGAAAATGGGAAAAGGGGATGGAAAATGTGGAAAAACGTGTGGAAAACAGGGGAAAAGGGCTGGAAAAAGGCTGAAAAAGCAAGGGAAAAGAGGCCAAAAAACATGGAAAAGTGGCTGAAAACCAGGGAAAATTGGGTGAAAAACACGGGAAAAAGGGATGGAAAATGGGCTGGAGAACTGGGAGAGGGGCATGGGAAAGGGGCTGGGGAAAACAGGGGAAAATGGTTGAAAAAATGGGAAAAAAGGGTTGGAAAATAGGGAAAAGCGGCTGGAAAGCAATGGGAAACTTGGGCGAAAAACATGGGAAAAGGAGATGGAAAAGGAGATGAAAAATAGGGAAAAAATGGCCCAAAAAATGGAAAATAGGCAGGAAAATAGGGAAAACTGGGTGAGAAATTTGGGAAAAGGAGATGGGAAAGGGGATGATGGACATGGAAAAGGGGCTGGAAAATAGGGAAGAACTGGACAAAAATAACGGGAAAAAAGGGCCAAAAATTGTCCAAAAAATGATGGGAAAAAAGTGGAAATAATCGAAAAAAGGTGGAAAGAATGGGGGAAAATCCAGAAAAAATGGGAAAAAAATCCCCAAGGAATTGGGACGAGCGGGAATTCCATGGCAAACGCTGCTCCCGCTGCTCTGCAGGATGATCCCGGCCCCCAGCGCGTCGTTCTCGCTGTCGGACCTGGCGCCGGGCCGGGGAGGGAAATGTGGGAAAAGGGTTGGAAAACTGGGAAGAGTGGGTGGAAAACTTGGGGAAAAGAGATGGAAAAGGGTCTGAAAAATAGGGAGAAAAGGGTCAAAAATAATGGAAAAATGTAGAAAAATAGGGAAAAGTGTCTGGCAAATAGGTGAAAAAACTGGGAAAATGGGATGGAAAAGGGGCTGAAAAATAAGGAGAAATGGGCCAAAAATTATCCAAAAAAAAGGTGGAAAAATGGGGGGAAATCCCCAAAAAATGGGGGAAAATCCCCCAAAAATGGGAAAAAATCCCCAAAAAATGGGAAAAAAAAATCCCCAAGGAATTGGGACGAGCGGGAATTCCATGGCAAACGCTGCTCCCGCTGCCGTTGCAGGATGATCCCGGCCCCCAGCGCGTCGTTCTCGCTGTCGGACCTGGCGCCGGGCCGCGCCTACGAGCTCTGCGTGCTGGCCGTGTTCTCGGACGCGCGGAGCTCGCTGCCGGCCACGCGGCCGCTGGGCTGCCAGCGCTTCTCCACGCGGCCGCCGCCGCGGCCGTGCCGCGCGCTGCAGGCGCAGTTCCTGGGCGGCACCATGATCATCGTCATCGGCGGCATCATCGTGGCCTCGGTGCTCGTCTTCATCTTCATCCTCCTCGTCAAGTACAAGGTGCACGGCGCGCAGCCCAAGGCCAAGGGCACGGCGCACGTCTGCTCGCAGACCAACGGCGCCTCCGTGGGCCGCTCCGGCTCCAAGCCGGAGCCGCTGGAATGTGCCGGAACGCCGGGCGGCAAGGGCCGGGCCGGGGACTGGGAGGTGGATAAGGGGGAAGGGGCCGAGGTGGGGTCGTGATGGGGGAGGGGAGGGCAGGGGGAGGGGGAGGAGAGAGGTGGGAGGTGCGGGGTTGGGCCAGGATCGGTCCTGGAGGGCCAGGATTGGGCCAGGGTTGACCCAAAAATTGATCCTGGAGAGCCAAAACTGATCCAGAATCGATCCTGGAGAGCCAAAACTGATCCTGGAGAGCCAAAACTGATCCAGAATCGATCCTGGAGACCCAAAATTGATCCTGGAGACCCAAAATTGATCCTGGAGACCTAAAACTGATCCAGAATCGATTCTGGAGACCCAAAATTGATCCTGGAGACCCAAAACTGATCCAGAATCGATCCTGGAGACCCAAAACTGATCCTGGAGACCTAAAACTGATCCAGAATCGATTCTGGAGACCCAAAATTGATCCTGGAGACCCAAAACTGATCCAGAATCGATCCTGGAGACCCAAAACTGATCCTGGAGACCCAAAACTGATCCTGGAGACCTAAAACTGATCCAGAATCGATTCTGGAGACCCAAAATTGATCCTGGAGACCCAAAACTGATCCTGGAGAGCCAAAACTGATCCTGGAGACCCAAAATTGATCCTGGAGACCCAAAACTGATCCAGAATCGATCCTGGAGAGCCAAAACTGATCCTGGAGAGCCAAAACTGATCCTGGAGACCCAAAATTGATCCTGGAGACCCAAAATCGATCCTGGAGACCCAAAACTGATCCTGGAGACCCAAAATTGATCCTGGAGAGCCAAAACTGATCCAGAATCAATCCTGGAGACCCAAAACTGATCCTGGAGAGCCAAAACTGATCCAGAATCGATCCTGGAGACCCAAAATTGATCCTGGAGACCTAAAACTGATCCAGAATCGATCCTGGAGACCCAAAACTGATCCTGGAGACACAAAACTGATCCAGAATCGATCCTGGAGGTCCAGAATTGATCCAGAATCGATCCTGGAGACCCAAAATTGATCCTGGAGAGCAAAACTGATCCAGAATCGATCCTGGAGACCCAAAACTGATCCTGGAGACACAAAACTGATCCTGGAGACACAAAACTGATCCAGATTTGGTCCAGGGGAGCCAGAATCAATCCAGGAGGTCCAGAATTGTCCAGGAGACCCAAAATCGATCCAGAATCAATCCTGGAGAGCCAGAACTGGTCCAGATTTGGTCCAGGAGAGACAGAATTGGTCCAGAATCGATCCTGGAGGTCCAGAATTGATCCACAATTGATCCTGGAGACCCAAAATTGGTCCAGGAGACGCAAAATTGATCCAAAATTAATCCAGGAGATCCAGAATCAATCCAGGAGACCCAGAATTGATCCAGAATTGATCCAGGAGACCCGGAATTGATCCAGAATTGAGCCAGGAGACCCGGAATTGATCCAGAATCAATCCAGGAGACCCATAATTGATCCAGGAGACCCATAATTGATCCAGAATTGATCCAGGAGACCCAGAATTGATCCAGAATTGATCCAGGAGACCCAGAATTGATCCAGAATTGATCCAGGAGGTCCAGAATTGATCCAGAACCTCGAGGACCTTGCTTGGATCCATTCCAACCCCTTCAGAACCTCCGGAACTCCTCCAGTACCTCCAGAACTCCCCCAGGAGCTCCAGAACTCCTCCAGAACCTCCAGGAGCTCTGGAACCCCTCCAGATCTCTCACAGAACTCCTCCAGAACCTCCAGAACTCCTCCAGGAGCTCCAGATCTCCCCCAGAACCTCCAGGAGCTCCAGAACTCCTCCAGGACCTCCAGGAGCTCTGGAACTCCTCCAGATCTCCCCCAGAACTCCTCCAGAACCTCCAGAACTCCTCCAGGAGCTCCAGAACCTCCAGGACCTCGAGGAGCTCTGGAACCCCTCCAGATCTCCTCCAGATCTCCCCCAGAACCTCCAGGACCTCCAGAACCTCCAGGAGCTCTGGAACCCCTCCTGATCTCTCCCAGAACTCCTCCAGAACCTCCAGAACTCCTCCAGGAGCTCTGGAACTCCTCCAGATCTCCCCCAGAACTCCTCCAGAACCTCCAGATCTCCTCCAGAACTCCTCAAGAACCTCCAGGACCTCGAGGAGCTCTGGAACCCCTCCCGATCTGCCCCAGAACCTCCAGGAGCTCCAGAACTCCTCCAGGACCTCCAGGAGCTCTGGAACCCCTCCAGATCTCTCCCAGAACTCCTCCAGAACCTCCAGAACTCCTCCAGGAGCTCCAGATCTCCCCCAGGACCTCCAGGAGCTCCAGAACTCCTCCAGGACCTCCAGATCTCCTCCAGAACCTCCAGGACCTCCAGAACTCCTCGAGGACCTCCAGGAGCTCTGGAACCCCTCCAGATCTCCCCCAGAACTCCTCCAGAACCTCCAGAACTCCTCCAGAACTCCTCAAGAACCTCCAGGACCTCGAGGAGCTCTGGAACTCCTCCAGATCTCTCCCAGAACTCCTCCAGAACCTCCAGAACTTCTCCAGGAGCTCCAGATCTCCCCCAGGACCCTCCGGAAGCTCCAGATCTCCCCCAGAAGCTCCGGAACCCCCAGGACCTCCAGAAGCTCTGGAAGCCCCCAGGACCTCTGGAACCTCCGGAAGCCCCGGGAGCCCCGGCGCCGGCAGCGCCGCCCGGCCCCTCTGGCTCTCCCGGCCCGGCGCCGCCCGGGGCCCTGGCGCCGCTCCCGGCTCTTTTTAAGCTCAGATGGTTCAGAGATATTTTTTTAGAGATCCTCGCCCACCGACGCCCGCGGGAATTTTCTTTGGGAATTTGGGATCCCCCCCCGAGCCTGCGAATCCCAAAGGGGATTGGATTGGGCTGGACTTAATTCAATTTCATTTAATGTATTTTATTAATTTAATTTAATTTAATTATTTTATTTTATTTTATTTTATTTATTTTATTTATTTACTTAATTGTAATTTAATTTTATTAATTTAATTTAATTTATTTTTTAATTAATTCTATTTTATTAAATTTAGTTTATTTTTTATTAATTTTATTGTATTAAATTCTATTTAATTAATTTTATTAATTTTATTTAAATTTCATTTCATTAATTTATTAACTAAATAATTTTATTAATATTTTATTTTATTTCATTTTATTTTATTTTATTTTATTTTTTATTTTATTTTATTTTATTTTATTTTATTTTATTTTATTTTATTTTATTTTATTTTTTATTTTATTCTTACTTCGTTTTTCTGGAATTTTTCAAGGACTTTCCAGGATATTTTTGGACTTTTTTTTTAGTTTAAAAAAAAAATTTAAAGATCCATTGATGTATTAATTTATGTATTTTTTATTTATTTATTGATTCATTTATTTATTTATTTTGGGGGGGGGAATTTTTTGGGAGATTTTTGGGGGAGGAAATTAAAAAAAATGTTTGGGGGGGAATTATAATTTTTTTAAATTTTTTTTTGACTTTTTGGGAGATTTTTTAAGGTTTGTTTTTTGGTGGTTTTTTTGTTTGTTTGTTTTTTTTTCCCGGCGTTGGATCCGAGACTTTTTTTGATAAAAAAAGAAAAAAAAAAAGACAAAATAACAACAAAAAAAAAAGGAAAAAAGAAGAAAATCCCGGGATTTTTGTGTTTCTGAATCCAGCTGGGAATCCCCTCAGGACCCTGGGATTCCCCGGAAAACCAAAAAAAAGCTGGAATTCCTCATCTCGCCGAGGATTTGTTATAAAAATTCCTAATTTCGCAATTCCGAGTGCGTTTCTGGGGAATCTGGGCGGTTTGGGGTGGGGAATTCCAAGAGATCCTTAAAAAAAAAAACAAAAATGGGGAAAAAATGGGAAAAAATGGGGGAAGATGGGGAAAAATGGGGGAAGATGGGGAAAATTGGGGAAAAAAATGGGATAATTTGGGAAAAAATAGGGAAAAATGGGGAAAAAATGGGAAAAATGGGGAAAAATGGGAAAAAGATGGAGGAAAATGGGGAAAAAATGGGGGGAAAATGGGAGAAATGGAGGGAAAAATTGAGGAAATTGGGGAAAATTGGGAAAAAATGAGGAAAAATAGGAGAAATTGGGAAAAATGGAGGGAAAATGGGGGAAAATGTGGGAAATTTGGAAAAATGGAGGAGAAAATGGGGGAAATCAGGGAAATGAGGGAAAAATGAGGGAAAATCGGAAGAAATTGGGAAAAATGGAGGAGAAAATGGGGGGGGAATGGAGGGAAGGAAGAAAAGGGGAAAAAAGAGGAAAAATGGGATTTGAGGAATTCTGGGAATGCTGGGGGAGACAATCCAGTGAATTTTAGGGGCAAATTTGGGCAAATTTGGAAAAGACAGGGGAGGAAATGGGGGGAAAAGGGAGGGGAAAGGGGGGAAATTGGTGAAAAAAGGGAAAACTGGGGGAAAAAGCTCTTTGGGGTCCCTCGGATCCGTGGATGCGGCGTTCCGGGATTTTCCTGCGGCTCCGATGGAATTCCCAGGATTCGGGCGGAATTTTGGGACCCCAGGCCCCCCAGAAATTGGTGTGAGACCCCCAAAATCCCTGAAAATTCCTGACAAATCCCCCAAAAATCCCCCAAATTTGGGAGCACGGACTCCAAGCTCTCCCCTGGCAGTGCTGAAAGGGCCCAGTGGGATTTTTTGGAGGGAATTCTCCGGGATTTGGGGATTTTTCCTTGGAATTTGGGGTCTCCCCAGTATCCAAACCCTCCAAAAATTGGGATGAACCCTCAGATTCCTCCCAGAATTCCCACAAAAATCGACGCCAAGACCTCTTCAAATTGAAGCCACCAAAAACAACAGGAAGTTTTTGGGGGAAAACTCTGGAATTCCAGGGTTTTTCCTGGGAATTTGGGGTCTCGGGGTGTTCAGGGAGAACTCCCAAATATCCAAGCCCCCAAAAATTGGGATAAACCCCCAAAAAATCAACGCAAAATCCTCCAAAACTCCTTCAAATCCCATTTCTTGAAACCCCCAAAATCCACGGGGATTTTTTTTTGGGAGAAGCGCTGGAATTCTGGGATTTTTTGCTGAGAATTCTGGGATTTTTTCTGGGAATTCTAAGTTTCAGGGGAGAGTCTCCCCAGCATCCAAACCCCCCAAAATTTGGAATAAACCCAAAAAAAAAATCACCACAACTCCTTCAAATTCCATTCATTGACGGAATTTTATGGGAGAAACTCTGAAATTCCACGTTTTTTTCTGGGAATTCCAGGATTTTTTTTGGGGAATTCTGGGTTTCCGGGGCGTCTCCCCAACATCCGAAACCCCAAAATTTGGGAGAAACCCCAAAAACTCAACTCAAAGCCACCAAAACTCCTTCAAATTCCATTTACCGAAGCCCCCAAAAACCACGGGGATTTTTTTGGGGTGAAACTCTGGAATCCCAGGGTTTTTCCTGGCAATTCTGGGATTTTCCTGGGAATTCCAGGATTTTTTTTTGGGAATTCTGGGTTTCCGGGGCGTCTCCCCAACATCTGAACCCCCAAAACTTGGGAGAAACCCCCCCGAAAAAAGAAATCACCACAACTCCTTCGAGTTCCCTTTATTGCAACCCCCCAAAAACCGCGGGGATTTTTTTTGGGCGGAACTCCGGAATGCCGGGGCTTTTCCCCGGGAATGGCGGGGTTTTTTTTGGGAATTCTGGGCGGGGCTGGGGCTCAGCGGAGCAGGTGGAAGGTGAGCCAGTACATGAGGAGGGGCTGGGCGGCGGCGATGGCCATGGTCAGGTACATCCGCAGCTGGTTCTTGGCGCCCCGCACCAAAACCCCCTCGGCCGCCGCCTCCGAGAGCAGCTTCAGCCGCAGCGTCCGGATCTGGGGAAAATTCGGGATTTGGAACCTTGGGATCGACCCCTGGGCTCCTGAAAATCCCAAAAAAGGAAAAAATCCCCACCAAAATCCCATTAAAAACCCCAAAACCGGCCCCTAAAGCCCCTCGGCCGCCGCCTCCGAGAGCAGCTTCAGCCTCAGCGTCCGGATCTGGGGAAAATTCGGGATTTGGAACCTTGGGATCAACCCCTGGGCTCCTGAAAATCCCAAAAAAGGAAAAAAATCCCCAACAAAATCCCATTAAAAACCCCCAAAACTGGCCCCAAAACCCCCTCGGTTGAGGTGTCCCAGAGCAGCTTCAGCCGCAGCGTCCGGATCTGGGGGAATCCCGGGAAAATTTGGGATTTGGAACTTTGGGATCGACCCCTCAGGTCCTTAATTCCCAGAATTCCCACAGAATTCCCACCAAAATCCCATTAAAAACCTCCAAAACTGGCCCCAAAACCCCCTCGGCCGCCGCCTCCGAGAGCAGCTTCAGCCGCAGCGTCCGGATCTGGGGAAAATTCGGGATTTGGAACCTTGGGATCGACCCCTGGGCTCCTGAAAATCCCAAAAAAGCCCAAAATCCCCCCAAAAAATCCCATGACAAAGAGTCAAAATCAGCCCCAAAAACCCCAAAACTCAGAGCACAAACCCTCCCTGAGCATCGTTTCAAGGACGAAATTTTGGGGAACTCCTGGAAATTCCGAGCAAGTTCCCCGGAATCCTGCCAATCCCAAAGACCCCAAATCCCCCCCAAAAAAAACCCCAAAAAACCCCAAAAGATGCCCAAAAATCCCAAAAGCTCACCATGAACACGAAAATGCTCAAACAGCACCAGCTCAAGGCCACGTAGTAGCCGACCCGGCCCAGCAGCAGCCCGGCCACGAGCCCCACGATCATCCTGAAAACGGCACAAAAAGGGGATTTCACCCCAAAAATGTGCGATTTCACCCCAAAATCGGGGGATTTCACCCCAAAAATGTGCGATTTCACCCCAAAAATGTGCGATTTCACCCCAAAAACGTGCGATTTCACCCCAAAAATGTGCGATTTCACCCCAAAACTAGGGGATTTCACCGCAAAACTGGGGGATTTCACCCCAAAATCGGGGGATTTCACCCCAAAAACGTGCGATTTCACCCCAAAACTAGGGGATTTCACCCCAAAACTGGGGGATTTCACCCCAAAATCGGGGGATTTCACCCCAAAAACGTGTGATTTCACCCCAAAACTGGGGGATTTCACCCCAAAATTGGGGGGTTTCACCCCCAAACCCGTGGGATTTCACCCTAAAATTGTAGGATTTCACCCAAAATGTGGAATTTCACCCCAAAACCACCCCAAAATGTGGGATTTTACCCAAAATTGGGGGATTTCACCCCAAAATCGGGGGATTTCACCCAAAATTGGGGGATTTCACCACAGAATTGTGGGGTTTCCCCCCAGACTGTGGGATTTTATCCCAAAAATGTGGGATTTTCCCCCTAATCTGTGAAATTTCATCACAAAAAACTGGGGTAAAACCCCGAA
The DNA here is from genome assembly GCF_031753505.1 of Anomalospiza imberbis. NCBI lineage: Eukaryota > Metazoa > Chordata > Aves > Passeriformes > Viduidae > Anomalospiza > Anomalospiza imberbis. The sequence continues at coordinate 60,978 of NW_027099816.1, read as the reverse complement.
ATTTTGGGGATTTTGGGATTTTGCTGGGTTGGGGGAGGGCGGGGAGCGCTTCTGGGGGCAAAGCGAGAAGTTTCGAGTGGGATTTTGGGGGAATTTGTGGCGATTTTGGGGGAATTGGTGGCGATTTTGGGAAATTCGTGGCGATTTTGGGGACTTCATGGTGATTTTGAGGGAATTCATGGCGATTTTGGGGGAATTCTTGGAGATTTTGGGGGAATTTGTGGCGATTTTGGGGGAATTCACGGCGATTTTGAGAGAATTTGCGGCGATTTTGGGGGAATTGGTGGCGATTTTGGGGGAATTGGTGGCGATTTTGGGGGAATTGGTGGCGATTTTGGGGGAATTGGTGGCGATTTCGGGAAATTCGTGGTGATTTTGGGGACTTCATGGTGATTTTGAGGGAATTCGTGGCGATTTTGGGGGAATTCTTGGAGATTTTGGGGGAATTTGTGGCGATTTTGGGGGAATTCACGGCGATTTTGAGAGAATTTGCGGCGATTTTGGGGGAATTGGTGGCGATTTTGGGGGAATTGGTGGCGATTTTGGGGGAATTGGTGGCGATTTCGGGAAATTCGTGGTGATTTTGGGGACTTCATGGTGATTTTGAGGGAATTCGTGGCGATTTTGGGGGAATTGGTGGTGATTTTGAGGGAATTCGTGGCGATTTTGGGGGAATTGGTGGTGATTTTGAGGGAATTCGTGGCGATTTTGAGGGAATTTGTGGCGATTTTGGGGGAATTCATGGCGATTTTGAGAGAATTTGCGGCGATTTTGGGGGAATTGGTGGCGATTTCGGGAAATTCGTGGCGATTTTGAGGGAATTCGCGGCGATTTTGGGGGAATTGGTGGCGATTTTGGGGGAATTGGTGGCGATTTTGGGGGAATTGGTGGCGATTTCGGGGAATTCGTGGCGATTTTGGGGACTTCATGGTGATTTTGAGGGAATTCGTGGCGATTTTGGGGGAATTCTTGGCGATTTTGGGGGAATTGTCGTCGATTTTGGGGGAATTCTTGTCGATTTTGGGGGAATTGTCGTCGATTTTGGGGGAATTGTCGTCGATTTTGGGGGAATTGGTGGTGATTTTGGGGGAATTTGTGGCGATTTTGAGGGAATTCGTGGCGATTTTGAGGGAATTGTTGATTTTGGAGGAATTGTCGTCGATTTTGGAGGAATTGTCGTCGATTTTGGGGGAATTGGTGGCGATTTTGGGGAATTCGCGACAATTTTGGGGGAATTCTTGTCGATTTTGGGGGAATTGTCGTCGATTTTGGGAAATTCGTGGCGATTTTGGGGGAATTCTTGTCGATTTTGGGGGAATTCGTGGCCGTTTCGAGTTTCTTTTTTTTTTTTTTCTTTTTTTGGGACTTTGGGGAGGGATTTTTGGGGCGAAAGCCCCGGGTTTTGGCTCACCCCACGTATTTGTAGCCGGCGAAGGCCAGGAGGTCGATGGGGGTCAGGTCGGTGCTCACGGTGACCAGGTAAAGGCTCAGCAGGACGCCCAGCACCTCCAGCAGCAGCCAGGCCAGCGCCGAGCTGGCCACCAGCCCCAGGCTGTCCGGGGAAAACCTGCGCGTTCGCCCCAAAAACGGGGGGAATTGGGAAAAACTGGGAACAACTGGGGGAAACTGGGGAAAACTGGGAAAAAATGGGAAAAAAATGGGGGAAATTGGGGAAAACTGGGAAAAAAAACTGGGGGAAATTGGGGAAAATTGGGAAGAATTGGGAAAAAACTGGGAAAAAATGGGAAAAAAATGGGGGAAAAATTGGGAAAAACTGGGAAAAAATTGGGAAAAAACTGGGAAAAAACTGGGAAAAAACTGGGGGAAATTGGGGGAAAAATTGGGAAAAACTGGGAAAAACTGGGGGAAATTGGGGGAAAACTGGGAAAAACTGGGGGAAATTGGGGGAAATTGGGAAGAATTGGGAAAAAACTGGGGGAAATTGGGGAAAATTGGGAAAAATTGGAGGAAATTGGGGAAAAATTGGAGGAAATTGGGGAAAAATTGGAAGAAATTGGGGAAAAATTGGAGGAAATAATTGGAGGAAATTGGGGGAAATTGCAGGAAAATTGGGGAAAAATTGGAGGAAATTGGGGAAAAATTGGAGGAAATTGGGGAAAATTTGAAGGAAATAATTGGAGGAAATTAGGGAAAAACTGGGGGAAATTGGGGAAAATTGGGAAAAATTGGGAAAAAACTGGGGGAAATTGGGGAAAAATTGGGGAAAATTGGGGGGGAATTGGTTTTTTGGGGCTTTTTTGGGTTTTTTTTCCTTTTTTTTTGCATTTTCACGGGGGTTTCTTGAGGGGTTTTTGGGTTTTTTTAGGGGTTTTGGTTTTTTTTTTTGGGGGGGGTTTTGGGGTTTTTTGGGATTGGGCAAATTCCAGGATATTTGCTCAGAATTCCACCAGCCCCAGGCTGTCTGGGGAAAATCTGGGGATTCACCCCAAAAATTTTAGGGTTTGGGGTGGATTTGGGGTGGGGGATAAATTTGGGAGGGTTTGGGGGAAAAACAGGGGGGAAATGGATTTTTTGGGGAGCTTTTCAGGTTTTTTGGGATTGGTGAAATTCCTGGGAATTTGCTCACAGAAAATCTCGGAATTTTGGCCCAAAATTTCAGGATTTAAGGTGGTGGAAAAAGGGGGGAGGGTTTAGAAGAAAGCGATTGGGGGAAAAAAAAAGGGATTTTGGGGGGATAAAGGGGATTTTGGGGGGAAAAAAACGGATTTTTGGGGGAAAAAAAAAGGATTTCTGTACCTGTTTTGGGTGCCCAAAGCGAGGCCGGCCAGGAGGATGTAGGTGAGGAAGGCCATGGCTGTGAGGGAGAAATTTGGGAATTTTCGGGTTTTTATGGGGGAATTCCGGAGGTTTTTTGAAATTTTTGGGAATTTTGGGGGTTTCAAGGGGTTTGGGGGAAAATTCGGGGGATTTTGGGGCTTTTGGGGGGATTTTAGGAATTTTTGAGGAAACTTTTGGGGACTTTTGAGAATTTTGGGGGCTTTTGGGGGTCCTGAGATGGTTTTAGGGATCCCAAGATGGATTTTGGCGGTCCTGGGGGGGGTTTTGGGGGTGCCAAGCTGAATTTTGGGGGTCCCAGGGGGGATTTGGGGGTCCCAAGATGGATTATGGGGGTCTTGGGGGGTTATTTGGGGGTCCCAGGGTGGTTTTTGGGGGTCCCCAGCTGAATTTTGGGGGTCCTGAGAGGTTTTTGGGGGTCCTGGGGGAGTTTTGGGGGGTCCCAAGATGGATTTTGGGGGTCCCGGGGAGTTTTTGGGGTCCCTACCCGGGATGTAGAGGTCGGGGGCGTTGACATCGAAGCGGGGGGCGACAGGGGTGTCCTGCTGGTACCGGACCTGCCAGTCCTGGGGGGCGACGGGGGTCAGGGACCCCAAAAACACCCCAAAATATCCCAGAAAACACCCCAAAACACCCAAAATACCCCAAAAACGCCCCAAAACAACCCAGAAAACACCCCAAAACAACCAAAATACCCCAAAAATGCCCCAAAATATCCCAGAAAACACCCCAAAACAACCAAAATACCCCAAAAACGCCCCAAAATACCCCAGAAAACACCCCAAAACAACCAAAATACCCCAAAACCACCCCAAAATATCCCAGAAAACAGCCCAAAACACCCAAAATATCCAAAAACCACCCCAAAATATCCCGGAAAACACCCCAAAACAACCAAAATATCCCAAAATACCCATTAAACACCCCCAAAACACCCAAAATATCTCCACAACGTCCCAGAAAACACCCCAAAATCCCAAAGCCATCCCCAAACACCCCAAAATCCCAAAGCCATCCCCAATCACCCCAAAATCCCCCAAAGCCACTCCCAAAGTGTCCAAAATTTCATCTAAACCTTTTCCCAGTCCATCCCAGCGTGCCCCAATCCCAACCCAGTCCCCCCAGTAACCCCAAAAACCCTCCCAGTAACCCCAAAATCCCCTCCCAGTAACCCCAACAACCCCTCCCAGTAACCCCAAAAACCCCTCCCAGTAACCCCAAACCCTCCCAGTAACCCCAAAAACCCCTCCCAGTAACCCCAAACCCTCCCAGTAACCCCAAAAACCCCTCCCAGTAACCCCAAACCCTCCCAGTAACCCCAAACCCTCCCAGTAACCCCAAAAACCCCTTCCAGTAACCCCAAAATCCCCTCCCAGTAACCCCCAGTAACCCCAACACCCCCAGTGCCTCCCAGTAACCCCAAAAACCCCTCCCAGTAACCCCAAACCCCTCCCAGTAACCCCAAAAACCCCTCCCAGTAACCCCAAACCCCTCCCAGTAACCCCAAAATCCCCTCCCAGTAACCCCAACCCCTCTCCCAGTCACCCCAAAATCCCCTCCCAGTAACCCCAAACCCCTCTCCCAGTAACCCCAAAAAACCCTCCCAGTAACCCCCAGTAACCCCAAAATCCCCTCCCAGTAACCCCAAAATCCCTCCCAGTAACCCCAGTAACCCCAAAATCCCCTCCCAGTAACCCCAGTAACCCCAAAATCCCCTCCCAGTAACCATAAACCGCCTCCCAGTGCCTCCCAGTAACCCCAAACCCCCTCCCAGTAACCCCCAAAATCCCTCCCAGTAACCCCAAACCCCTCCCAGTAACCCCAAAAACCCCTCCCAGTAACCCCAAAATCCCAACCCAGTAACCCCAAAATCCCCTCCCAGTAACCCCAGTAACCCCAAAATTCCCTCCCAGTAACCCCAGCCCCTCTCCCAGTCCCACCCAGTAACCCCAAAATCCCCTCCCAGTAACCCCAAACCCCTCCCAGTCCCTCCCAGTAACCCCAAACCCCTCCCAGTAACCCCAAAATCCCCTCCCAGTAACCCCAGTAACCCCAGCGCCTCTCCCAGTCCCCCCAGTAACCCCAGCCCCTCTCCCAGTCCCCCCAGTAACCCCAGTCCCTCCCAGTCCTCCCAGTACCGGGTGGCCGAAGGGGAAGACGAGCAGCCTCAGTTTCCTGCCCACGTACACGGTGTCCACGGCAAAGTAATACTTGAGGCGGCCCACGGGCACCCAGCGGCCCAGCTGCGCGCGGCCCGCGCCGGACCGGTTCGGACCAGTTTAGCCCACGTCGGACCAGTTTAACCCAGTCCAGTCCGGTTCGGACCAGTTTAGCCCACGTCGGACCAGTTTAACCCAGTTTGGACCAGTTTAACCCAGTTCGGACCAGTTTAACCCAGTTCGGACCAGTTTAACCCAGTTTAACCCAGTTCGGACCAGTTTAACCCAGTCCGGTTCGGACCAGTTTAACCCAGTGCACACCAGTTTAACCCAGTCCAGTCCAGTTCGGACCAGTTTAACCCAGTTCGGACCAGTTTAGCCCAGTTCAGACCAGTTTAACCCAGTTCGGACCAGTTTAACCCAGTTCGGACCAGTTCGGCCCAGTTTAACCCAGTTCGGACCAGTTTAACCCAGTTCGGACCAGTTCGGCCCAGTTTAACCCAGTTCGGACCAGTTTAACCCAGTTCGGACCAGTTTAACCCAGTCCAGCCCAGTTTAACCCAGTCCAGTCCGGTTCGGACCAGTTTAGCCCAGTTCGGACCAGTTTAACCCAGTCCAGCCCAGTTTAACCCAGTCCAGTCCAGTTCGGACCAGTTTAGCCCAATTCGGACCAGTTTAACCCAGTCCAGCCCAGTTTAACCCACTCCAGCCCAGTTCAGCCCAGTCCAGCCCAGTTCGGACCAGTTTAACCCAGTTCAGCCCAGTTTAACCCAGTGCAGACCAGTTCGGACCAGTTTAACCCAGTTTGGACCAGTTTAACCCAGTCCAGTCCGGTTCGGACCAGTTTAACCCAGTTCGGACCGGTTCAGACCATTTTAACCCAGTCCAGTCCAGCTCAGTCCAGTTTAACCCAGTTTAACCCAGTTCAGCCCAGTTCAGACCAGTTTAACCCAGTTCAGCCCAATTTAACCCAGTTTAACCCAGTTCAGCCCAATTTAACCCAGTTCGGACCAGTTTAACCCAGTCCAGCCCAGTTCAGACCAATTTAACCCAGTTCGGACCAGTTTAACCCAGTTCGGACCAGTTTAACCCAGTTTAACCCAGTTCAGCCCAGTTTAACCCAGTTTAACCCAGTTCAGCCCAGTTTAACCCAGTTCAGACCAGTTTAACCCAGTCGAACCCAGTTCAGACCAGTTTAACCCAGTTCGGACCAGTTTAACCCAGTCCAGACCAGTTTAACCCAGTTCGGACCAGTTTAACCCTGTTCAGACCAGTTCAGCCCAGTTTAACCCAGTTCAGCCCAGTTTAACCCAGTTCAGCCCAGTTTAACCCAGTGCAGACCAGTTCGGACCAGTTTAACCCAGTTTGGACCAGTTTAACCCAGTCCAGTCCGGTTCGGACCAGTTTAACCCAGTTCGGACCGGTTCAGACCATTTTAACCCAGTCCAGTCCAGCTCAGTCCAGTTTAACCCAGTTTAACCCAGTTCAGCCCAGTTTGGACTAGTTTAACCCAGTTCAGCCCAGTTTAACCCAGTTTAACCCAGTTCAGACCAGTTTAACCCAGTTCAGCCCAGTTTAACCCGGTTCGGACCAGTTTAACCCAGTTCAGACCAGTTCGGACCAGTTTGGACCAGTTTAACCCAGTTCGGACCAGTTTAACCCAGTTCAGACCATTTTAACCCAGTTTAACCCAGTCCAGCCCAGTTTAACCCAGTCCAGCCCAGTTTAACCCAGTTTAACCCGGTTTTTATCGCTTTCCCTTTCCCCCCTTTTTTTCCTGTTTTTTTTTTTACCATTTTTCTTCCTTTTTCCCGTTGTTCCCGTTTTTCCCATTTTCGGATTTTCCCCCATTTTTTCCTCTGGTTTTTCCCCATTTCCCCCCAGTTGTTCGTTTTTCCCCATTTTCCCCCTATTTCTCCCCTTCTTCCCCACTTTTCCCCCCATTTTTGGGTTTTCCCCCCATTTTTGGGTTTTCCCCCCATTTTTGGGTTTTCCCCCCATTTTTGGGTTTTCCCCCATTTTCCCCCATTTTTTCCCATTCCCACCCAGTTTTTGACTTTTCCCCCGTTTTTTCCCCCGTTTTTTCCCCATTTTTTTGGTTTTTTTTTCCATTTCCCCCCACTATTTTCCCCATTTTCCCATTTTTTTTCCCATTTCCCCCAGTTTTTCTCGTTATGTCCCGGGTTTTCTCCATTTTCCTCCGGTTTTTCCCGTTATTTCCCCGGTTTTCCCCCACCCTCCCCCCATTTTTCCCCCGTTTCCCCCCGTTTTTATCCCCATTTCCCCCCGTTATTCCCCCGTTTTTATCCCCATTTCCCCCCGTTATTCCCCCGTTTTTATCCCCATTTCCCCCCGTTATTCCCCCGTTTTTATCCCCATTTCCCCCCGTTATTCCCCCGTTTTTATCCCCATTTCCCCCCGTTATTCTCCGGTTTTCCCCCCGTTATTCCCCCGTTATTCCCCCGGTTTTCCCCCCGTTATTCCCCCGTTTTTATCCCCGTTATTCCCCCGTTTTTCCCCGGTTTTCCCCCGTTTTTATTCCCATTTCCCTCCCGTTATTCCCCGTTTTTATCCCCATTTCCCCCCGTTATTCCCCCGTTTTTATCCCCGTTATTCCCCCGTTATTCCCCGGTTTCCCCCCCGTTATTCCCCCGTTATTCCCCGTTTTTATCCCCGTTATTCCCCCGTTATTCCCCGGTTTTCCCCCCGTTATTCCCCCGTTTTTATCCCCGTTATTCCCCGGTTTTCCCCCCGTTATTCCCCCGTTATTCCCCGTTTTTATCCCCGTTATTGCCCGGTTTCCCCCCCGTTTTTCCCCCGTTACTCCCCGGTTTTCCCCCCGTTATTCCCCCGTTATTCCCCGGTTTTCCCCCCGTTACTCCCCCGTTTTTATCCCCGTTATTCCCCCGTTACTCCCCGGTTTTCCCCCCGTTATTCCCCGGTTTCCCCCCCGTTATTCCCCCGTTATTCCCCGGTTTTCCCCCCGTTATTGCCCCGTTATTCCCCGGTTTTCCCCCCGTTATTGCCCCGTTATTCCCCGTTTTTCCCCCGTTTTTCCCCGTTTTTCCCCGGTTTTCCCCCCGTTATTTCCCCCTCGCTCACGTTCCCCTCCACGTGCGAGGCCAGGCTGCTCCCGTAGGCCGCGGCCAGCGAGGTCACGGGCTCGGCCAGGAACGCCCCGGGCGGCCCGAACGCCGCCGAGGCCGCGGCCGAGGAGGCCGAGGAGGCCGAAGGCGGCGGCGGAGCCCCGAACCCGCGGCCCGGTGAGGCCCCGGTAGCGCTCGTGTCCTCGAACAGAGGCCGCGGATCGGCCAAGCGAGCGGGCCCGCGGCGCTTCGGGGCTAAAAAGGAAGGGAAAGGTGAATCTCAGGGGGGTTAAAACCCGAATTTCCCTCACGGCGCCGCCAGCAACTCACGGGGAGCGGCGGGGTCCATGGCGGCGGCGGCGCTTCCGGGTTCGGCCTTACCGGGGGTCACGTGGGGGAGACGGGAGGTTGTGATTGGCCGAGAGAGCGGAACTTGTGCCCGGAGTTAAGATGGCGACGGTGCCGAGAGTTGAAATATGGCGGCTGCGGCGTTCTGGTTGTTTCCATGGCAACGGGGGGGGTCCAGCGGGCTCGGGACTGCTCGGCGTGTCTCCGAAGTGTCCCCAGCGGTGCCGCCACTGCTGCTGGGGCCGCGGGAGCGTCACGGGCTCCGGTAGGGTCCATAACGGCGGCTACGCCTGGGTTTGGCACCGGGAATCACGTGGGGAAGGCGGGAGGTTGTGATTGGCTGAGAGGGCGGAAGTGGTTGGCGGGAAGGGGGGGGAGCTCCCGCCCGGAGTTAAGATGGCGGCCGTGCCACGCTGGGGCTGCCATGGTAACGGGGGCTGCGCCGGGGCCTAGCGCCCGCCCGGGATGTCCCCGGGCCCGCGACGTCCCCGGGGCCGCAATGGCCCTGGTGGCTGGGACGTCCCCAAAGCCCTGGTGTCACCAGCGCTGTCCCCAAAGCTGGCCTGTCCTCAGGGACGTCCCCAAATCCATTTTGTCCCCATGATGTCCCCACGGTGTCCCCGTGTCGCCAGCCCCTCTCCCGTGTCCGCTGTCCGTCCGTGTCCGCTGTCCGTCCGTGTCCAATGTCCATCCGTGTCCGCTGTCCATCCGTGTCCATCCGTGTCCGCTGTCCGTCCGTGTCCGCTGTCTGTCCGTGTCCAATGTCCATCTGTGTCCAATGTCCATCCGTGTCCATCCGTGTCCAATGTCCGTCCGTGTCCGCTGTCCGTGTCCGTCTGTGTCCATCTGTGTCTGCTGTCTGTGTCCATCCGTGTCCATCCGTGTCCGCTGTCCGTCCGTGTCCGCTGTCTGTCCGTGTCCGCTGTCCGTCCGTGTCCATCCGTGTCCATCCGTGTCCATCCGTGTCCATCCGTGTCCGCTGTCTGTCCGTGTCCGCTGTCCGTCCGTGTCCGCTGTCCGTCCGTGTCCATCCGTGTCCATCCGTGTCCGCTGTCCGTCCGTGTCCAATGTCTGTCCGTGTCCGTCCGTGTCCATCCGTGTCCGTCCATGTCCGTCCGTGTCCGCTGTCCGTCCGTGTCCACTGTCCGTCCGTGTCCACTGTCCGTCCGTGTCCATCCATGTCCGTCCATGTCCGTCCGTGTCCACTGTCCATCCGTGTCCGCTGTCTGTCCGTGTCCATCCGTGTCCATCCGTGTCCAATGTCCGTCCGTGTCCAATGTCCGTCCGTGTCCATCCGTGTCCGTGTCCGTCCGTGTCCAATGTCTGTCCGTGTCCAGCCATTCCGGCCCCGGGGCAGCTCCGGCCTCGGGCCCCGTGACCCTGGGCGGGAGGGGGCCACCAGTGCTCCCAGTATGGACCAGTGCTCCCAGTATGGGCCAGTGCTCCCAGTACGGGCCAGTGCTCCCAGTATGGGCCAGTGCTCCCAGTATGGGCCAGTGCTCCCAGTATGGACCAGTGCTCCCAGTACGGACCAGTGCTCCCAGTATGGACCAGTGCTCCCAGTACGGACCAGTGCTCCCAGTATGGACCAGTGCTCCCAGTATGGCCCCAGTGCTCCCAGTACGGACCAGTGCTCCCAGTATGGACCAGTGCTCCCAGTATGGGCCAGTGCTCCCAGTATGGCCCCAGTGCTCCCAGTATGGGCCAGTGCTCCCAGTATGGACCAGTGCTCCCAGTATGGGCCAGTGCTCCCAGTATGGCCCCAGTGCTCCCAGTATGGGCCAGTGCTCCCAGTATGGACCAGTGCTCCCAGTATGGCCCCAGTGCTCCCAGTACGGACCAGTGCTCCCAGTATGGACCAGTGCTCCCAGTATGGCCCCAGTGCTCCCAGTATGGGCCAGTGCTCCCAGTATGGCCCCAGTGCTCCCAGTATGGGCCAGTGCTCCCAGTATGGACCAGTGCTCCCAGTACGGACCAGTGCTCCCAGTATGGCCCCAGTGCTCCCAGTATGGGCCAGTGCTCCCAGTATGGACCAGTGCTCCCAGTATGGGCCAGTGCTCCCAGTATGGACCAGTGCTCCCAGTATGGCCCCAGTGCTCCCAGTATGGACCAGTGCTCCCAGTATGGACCAGTGCTCCCAGTATGGGCCAGTGCTCCCAGTATGGACCAGTGCTCCCAGTACGGACCAGTGCTCCCAGTATGGACCAGTGCTCCCAGTACGGACCAGTGCTCCCAGTATGGCCCCAGTGCTCCCAGTATGGACCAGTGCTCCCAGTATGGACCAGTGCTCCCAGTATGGGCCAGTGCTCCCAGTATGGCCCCAGTGCTCCCAGTATGGACCAGTGCTCCCAGTATGGACCAGTGCTCCCAGTATGGCCCCAGTGCTCCCAGTACGGACCAGTGCTCCCAGTATGGACCAGTGCACCCAGTATGGACCAGTGCTCCCAGTACGGACCAGTGCTCCCAGTATGGGCCAGTGCTCCCAGTACGGACCAGTGCTCCCAGTATGGACCAGTGCTCCCAGTATGGCCCCAGTGCTCCCAGTATGGGCCAGTGCTCCCAGTATGGACCAGTGCTCCCAGTACGGACCAGTGCTCCCAGTATGGACCAGTGCTCCCAGTACGGACCAGTGCTCCCAGTATGGCCCCAGTGCTCCCAGTATGGACCAGTGCTCCCAGTATGGACCAGTGCTCCCAGTATGGGCCAGTGCTCCCAGTATGGCCCCAGTGCTCCCAGTATGGACCAGTGCTCCCAGTATGGACCAGTGCTCCCAGTATGGCCCCAGTGCTCCCAGTACGGACCAGTGCTCCCAGTATGGACCAGTGCACCCAGTATGGACCAGTGCTCCCAGTACGGACCAGTGCTCCCAGTATGGGCCAGTGCTCCCAGTACGGACCAGTGCTCCCAGTATGGACCAGTGCTCCCAGTACGGACCAGTGCTCCCAGTATGGACCAGTGCTCCCAGTATGGCCCCAGTGCTCCCAGTATGGACCAGTGCTCCCAGTATGGACCAGTGCTCCCAGTATGGCCCCAGTGCTCCCAGTATGGGCCAGTGCTCCCAGTATGGCCCCAGTGCACCCAGTATGGACCAGTGCTCCCAGTATGGACCAGTGCTCCCAGTACAGACCAGTGCTCCCAGTATGGACCAGTGCTCCCAGTATGGACCAGTGCTCCCAGTATGGCCCCAGTGCTCCCAGTATGGACCAGTGCTCCCAGTATGGACCAGTGCTCCCAGTATGGCCCCAGTGCTCCCAGTATGGGCCAGTGCTCCCAGTATGGCCCCAGTGCTCCCAGTATGGGCCAGTGCTCCCAATATGGACCAGTGCTCCCAGTATGGGCTGCCCCATAGGAAAAGGGTGGGAAATGTGAGAGAAAAGGTGAAAATGTGAGAGAAAAGGTGAAAAATGTGAGGGGAAAGGTGAAAACGTGAGGGGAAAGGTGAAAAATGTGACGGGAAAGGTGAAAATGTGAGAGAAAAGGTGAAAAATGTGATAGAAAAGGTGAAAACGTGAGAGGAAAGGTGAAAAATGTGAGGGGAAAGGTGAAAAATGTGAGGGGAAAGGTGAAAATGTGAGGGGAAAGGGCAGGGAAAAGGCAGAAAATGTGGGGGGGAAAAAGAAAATAAAATAAAAAATATTCCTTCCACCACCCAGGGATCGCCTCAGGCTTTACCCCCACAACTGTCCTGACCCTTCCAAAATAAAAAATCACCTCGATTTCCGCCCCAAAATGTCCCTTCCCGACCGCTTCATTTATTTCCACCCGAGCATGGTCGTTCTCTCCCCTCAGGAGGGAAAAAGTGAGGAAAAACTCCAAGATCCCAGAGGGTTGGTTTTGTTTTTTTTTTCTTTTTTTTTTTTTCCAGCAATATTTTAATTACAGGACAAAGAAGCTGCTACGTGAATATATATTTATATAATAAATCCGTAAAGTTATAAAGGAAACCGGAATTTTCTGCTTCCCGTCAAAATTCTCCAGGATCAGGCGCTTTATTAGGTGGATTTCTCTTAATTTTCCTCCTTGTTTCTCTTAATTTTTCATATTTTTCCACAGTTCTCCTTATTTGTCTCTTTATTTCTCTCATTACTCTTCTTTATTTATCATTATTTCCCCGTATTTTTCTGTATTCCTCCAAATTTCTCCACGATTTTCCTCATTTCTCTCCTAGATTTTTCCACACTTTGCATTTATCCTTATTTTTTTTCCCGATTTTCCATCTCCACGTTTTTCCTCCTAATTTCTTCCTCGTTTCTCCGTGCTTCGTGTTTCTCGCCTTTTTCCCCCCGTTCCCCCCCAGCCTTATTTCCCCCCCTTTTTTTTTTCTTTAATTTTTTTTTGGTCCACAAAACGCTGCTCCGAGGTGGGAATGTGAGTGAAAAACCTAAAAAAAAAACAACCCAAAAAAAACCCCAAAAAAACCCCAAAAAACCGACCCCAAACCGCGGATTTTCCCCCCTGGAAAAGCCATAAATTAGGGGAGCGGCGCGGGGGGAAGGGGAGGCGAGGGGGAACCCTCGGGCTGCGCCGCTGATCCCGGATCATGCTGATCCCGCTGATCCACTGCCGTGGAAACCCGCGGCAGTTCCTCGCTCCGCGTCTCGTTGCCACAAAGAACCGTTGCGCCGTTTCCGGGCGCTGCCGGGCCGCGGGCGCCAGGAGCCCGGGAAAAGCGGGGATCGCAGCCCGGAGTGGCCCAGGATCAATCAACTCTTGCATAGTAGGAGGAGGGGGGCTCGGGGATCCGGGATCCTCGGGGGTCCTGGGGGATCCCGGGGAGCCCTCGGGGATCCCGGGGGATCCAGGACCATCGGGGATCCGGGATCCTGGGGGACCCTCGGGGATCCAGGACCCTCGGGGATCCTGGGGGATCCTCAGGGATCCAGGACCATCGGGGATCCGGGATCCTGGGGGACCCTCGGGGATCCTCGGGGATCCTGGGGGATCCAGGACCATCGGGGATCCAGGATCCTGGGGGACCCTCGGGGATCCAGGGCCGTCTGGGACCCTCGGGGATCCTCAGGGATCCTGGGGGATCCAGGACCATCGGGGATCCAGGATCCTGGGGGACCCTCGGGGATCCAGGGCCGTCTGGGACCCTTGGGGATCCTGGGGGATCCAGGACCATCGGGGATCCGGGATCCTGGGGGACCCTCGGGGATCCTCGGGGATCCTGGGGGATCCAGGACCATTGGGGATCCGGGATCCTGGGGGACCCTCGGGGATCCAGGACCATCTGGGACCCTCAGGGATCCTCAGGGATCCAGGACCATTAGGGATCCGGGATCCTGGGGGACCCTCGGGGATCTGGGACCGTTGGGGACCGCCAGGGATCCAGGACCCTCGGGGATCCAGGGGGACCCTCAGGGATCGGGGACCATCGGGGATCCGGGATCCTGGAGGATCCTGGACGGTCAGGGATCCTGGGGGATCCTCGAAGACCCTTGGGGATCCAGGACCCTTGAGGATCCTGGGGGATCCAGGACCGCCAGGGATCCGGGATCCTGGGGGACCCTCGGGGATCCCGGGGGATCCCGGGGGCCCCGCTCAGAGGTCGCTCTCGCCGTAGAGCGCCGTGGAGAAGGATTTGTAGTCCAGGGCGCCGGGGACGCCGTCGGGGCCGGGGTAGGGCGCCATGCGGGCGATGCAGTACTCGGCCTGCGCCGCCGGCAGCTCCCGCCGCAGCTCGGCCGCCGTGATGTAGTTCTGGGGGACGGGGAAACGGGAGGAAAACGGGGGGAAAAGGAGGTAAACGGGGGGAAACCGAGCCCCCCAGCATCGGCGATCTCACCAGGGCGTGGACGGACTTCGAAAAAGCGGTCCCCAAATCCCGCCTTGGAATTCCCAAATCCCGCCTTGGAATTCCCAAATCCCGCCTTGGAATTCCCAAATCTCACCTTGGAATTCCCAAATCCCGCCTTGGAATTCCCAAATCCCGCCTTGGAATTCCCAAATCTTACCCCACAAATCTGCTGTTCCCTTCCCAAACCCCCCTGCCCGTTCCCAGACCCCCCTGCCCGTTCCCAAACCCCCCTGCCCATTCCCAGACCCCACTGGTCCATTCCCAAACCCCCCAGAACCATCCCAGACCCCACTTCCCCCTTCCCAGACTTCCCTGCCCCCTTCCCAGACCCCCCCTGCCCATTCCCAGACCCCCCTGCCCATTCCCAGACCCCCCAGAACCATCCCAGACCCCCCTGCCCATTCCCAAACCCCATTGCCCCCTTCCCAAACCCCCCTGCCCCCATCCCAACCCCCCCGCCTATTCCCAACCCCCCCGCCTATTCCCAAACCCCCCTGCCCATTCCAAACCCCACTGCCCATTCCCAGACTCCCCTGCCCCCTTCCCAGACCTCCCTGCCCATTCCCAGACTCCCCTGCCCCCTTCCCAGACCTCCCTGCCCATTCCCAAACCCCCCTGCCCATTCCCAAACCCCCCTGCCCATTCCCAGACCCCCCTGCTCCATTCCCAGACCCCCCTGCCCGTTCCCAAACCTCCCTGCCCCCATTCCCAGACCCCCCTGCCCGTTCCCAAAGCCCCAGGGCCCGGCGGTGCCCACCTTGTCCCCGGCCAGCACGCGGAAGCTGTTGATGACCTGCTCGGCCGTGTCCGTGTCCGTGGTTTCCCGGGACATGAAGTCGATGAAGGCCTGGAAGGTGACGCTGCCGCTGCCGTTGGGATCCACCACGGCCATGATCCGCTGGAATTCCGCGTCGCCCTGCGGGGAGAGGCGCGGTTGCAATTCTGCCGCTTCCCCCGGATCCCAGAGCTTCCCCCCCGGGAGCTCCGGAGCTTTTCCAGCACATCCAGAGCGTTTCTTGGACTTCCAGGGGTTCTCTTTCTCCGTGGTTGCGGCGCTTTCCCAGCGGGATTGCCCTGCCCTCCCTCCCCCCCGGGATGGGATGGAAGCAGGAGGAAATGGAAGGCGCAGAAGCAGGAGAAGGGCAAGGTTACCAGGCCGGATCCCGCGGGGCCCAGCAGGGCGCGGAAGTCGT
>NW_027099816.1:0-45396 GCF_031753505.1 Anomalospiza imberbis | reverse complement strand
GGATTATTATTATTTTAAATTGATTTTTATTTTGAACTGATTGTTAATTCTAATTTTAAAATGATCATTTATTTAATATTATTTTAAATTTAAATTTCACCATCATTATTCTGAATTTATTCATATTAATTTCTTATTAATTCTGTTTTTAATTATTATTTTAATCAATTTTTCTGTGACTCTTTTCAAGCTCTCTTATTTTAAACACATTCTTTTATTTCTGTTATTCATTTCTTATTTTAATTTTCAATATTTCAACTTTTATTATTTTAATTTTAATGATTTTAATTAAGTTCTAATATTTTGGTTTCAATATCTCTTTTATATTTTGGTTTTATTGTTTTTATTTGAATTGTTTTAATTATTTTAATTTACTTTACTTTATTCTCATTATTATTTTAATTTCATTCTTTTTCTATTAACATTTCTTTTATTGTTTTTAATTTCTTTTTAATTCCTTCCAATTTGAATTGACCTTAACTTTTAATTATTCATTTTTAATGAATTCTTTAGAATTATTTTTAATTTGAAATTCATTATTATTCCATTTATTAGTGTTTAATATTTTGATTTATTCTTACTTTTAATTACAATTTTTAATTTTATTTAAATTTATTCAAATTTTACTCAAATTTCCCCCCACACAATTCATGGGGAAATCCATTGGAAAATCATCCCCCAAACCCACAAAAATATGGGAAAATCATCCCCAAAAATTAAAAATATTTGGGAAAATCATCCCAAAAAAACCCTGGAATAATAAAAACAATTTCTCCCCATTTCCCCCATTTTTCCATGGATTTCTCCCATTTTTCCCTCTCAAATTTGGGATTTTCTCGACATCTTGGAATTAAAACTTCACCCTAAACCTGGTTTTATCCCAACTTCCACCAGTTTTTCACAGATTTCTCCCCATTTTCCCAAATTCCTCCATCTTTTCAAGGATTTACCTCAATTTTCCCCTAATTCCTCCATTTTTTCACAGATTTATCCCGATTTTCCCCAAATCCCTCCATATTTTTGTGGATTTAATCCCATTTTTTCCGTAATTCCACCACATTTCCATGGATTTAGCCTCGTTTCTCTTCTCAGGCCACGACGGGGGAATTTTGTCGATGACCCAGTGGGAACTTGACACTAAACTCGGTTTTAACCCCAAAACTCAACCAGATCTCCCAAATTCCTCCATTGTTTTCCAAATTCCACCACATTTCCAGGGGTTTTTCCCATTTTTTCCCCAATTCCACCACATTTCCATGGATTTTTCTCACTTTTTTTTTCCTCCCAATTTTCTCCCTATTTCCACCACATTTCCACCATTTTTTCCCGTTTTTCCTTCTCCGCTTTGGGATTTCCCTCTCCACTGATTCTCCTCAAAGTCTTGGGCTGGGATCTTGATCCTAAACTCGGTTTTAGCCCCAAAACTCAACCCATTCTCCCAAATCTCTCCTTTTTTTTTTTTGCTGATTCCACCACATTCCAATGGATTTCTCCCATTTTTCTCCAATTCCATCCCACTTTTCCTTCTCAGGTTTGGGATTTCCCTCTCCACTGGTTTTCCTCAACCTCTTGGAATTAAAACTCCCTTTTAATCCCAAAACACAACGAATTCACCCAGTTTTCTCTGGGTTTTTTTTGCTAATTCCACCATTTTTCCTCCATTTTTCCTTCTCAGTTTTGGGACTTCCCTCTCAACTGAATCTCCTCAACCTCTCGGGCTGGAATCCTGACCCTAAACTCGGTTTTAACCCCAAAACTCAACCCATTCTCCCAAATTCCTCCATTATTCTCCCAGATTCCGCCATTCCCCCGCCCAGATTCCTGTTTTTCCTTCTCAGGTTTGGGATTTCCCTCTCTCCACTGGTTTTCCTCAACCTCTTGGAATTAAAACTCGGTTTTAACCCCAAAACTCAACCGAATCTCCCAAATCTGTCAGGTTATTTTTGCTTTTCCCCACCAGATTCCCGTTTTTCCCGACGATGGAAAAGCTCCTGCTCCCTCTCCTCTTCTTCTTCACCACGACCACCTCGAGCTCCCCGCCCTGCCCCAAGCGCTGCTCGTGCCAGAACCTCTCGCCGTCCTTCACCATCCTCTGCACCAAAACCGGGCTGCTCTTCGTGCCGTCCGGCATCGACCGGCGCACGGCCGAGCTCCGGCTCATGGACAACTTCATCACCGTCCTCCGCAAGCGGGACTTCGCCAACATGACCCAGCTCATCCACCTGACCTTGTCGCGCAACACCATCAGCCAGATCATGCCTTACGCCTTCTCCGACCTCAAGGGCCTCCACGCCCTCCACCTGGACAGCAACCGCTTGACGTCGATTAACGAGGATCATTTCAAGGGGTTAATTAATCTGCGGCATTTAATTCTGAGCAACAACCAGCTCAGCTTCATCTCGCCCAAATCTCTGGACGATTTCTTGGAGACCATCGAGGATTTGGATTTGTCCTACAATAACTTGGTGGACGTTCCTTGGGCCACCGTGGCCAAGCTCTCCAACGTCAACACGGTGAGTTTGGATCACAACCTCATCGAGTTCGTGCCCGAGGGGATTTTTTCCAACCTCCACAAGCTGGCCAGGCTGGACATGACCTCCAACAAGCTCAAGAAGATCCCACCGGATCCGCTGTTCTCCCGCATCCCCGTTTACGCCAAATCCAAGGGTTCTCCGTTGACCTCCTTGGTGCTGAGTTTCGGCGGGAACCCCCTCCACTGCAACTGCGAGCTGGTTTGGCTGCGGCGCTTGACGCGTGAGGACGATTTGGAAACCTGCGCCTCGCCGCCCGAACTGATGGGAAAATACTTCTGGAGCATCCGGGAGGAAGAGTTCGTCTGCGAGCCGCCCATGATCACCCACCGGACGCCCAAACTGGTGACGGCCGTTGGCCAAAGCGCGTCCTTGAAGTGCAAGGCCGTCGGCGACCCCGACCCGTACGTGCGGTGGATCGCTCCGGACGGCAAGCTGGTGGCCAACACGTCCAGGACGGTTTCCTACGAAAACGGGACTTTGGATATTCTGGAGGCGGCGCTGGGGGATCAAGGAACCTTCACTTGCATCGCCTCCAACGCCGCCGGCGAGTCGACGGCGCCGGTGGAGTTTCGGGTGGTGCCGGACGGCAACGGCACCGAGTGCGAGGAAGAGGAGGGGAAAAAAGCGGGGACGGCGAGGCCGGAGCCGTCGGATATCCTGATTTCGGCAAATCCAGCTTTTCCAACGATTCCAAGCTGGAGAGGGGGGGACAGAGGGGGGGGTGGTGGTGGGCCGAGGTGACGGCGACGTCGGCGCTGGTGCGGTGGCCGCCGCAGGAGGAGCTGGAAGGGGTGAGGATGTACCAGATCCAGTACAACAGCTCGGCGGACGAGATCCTGGTTTATCGGTGATTTTATCCCCCCCAAAAAAAAATTCTGGGATTGGGGGGTGGGGAGGGGGAATGTGGGAGAAATGGGGAAAAACGGGTGGGAAATGGGGAAAAGGGGATGGAAAACGTGGAAAAATGGTTGGAAAATGTGGAAAAACGTGGAAAAGGTGCTGAAAAATATGGAAAAGAGGATGGAAAATGTGGAAAAGGGGATGGAAAATGTGGAAAAATGTGTGGAAAACAGGGGAAAAGGGTTGGAAAAAGGCTGAAAAAGCAAGGGAGAAAAGAGGCCAAAAACCATGGAAAAGTGGCTGAAAACCAGGGAAAATTGGGTGAAAAACACGGGAAAAAGGGATGGAAAATGGGCTGGAGAACTGGGAGAGGGGCATGGGAAAGGGGGCTGGGGAAAACAGGGGAAAATGGTTGAAAAAATGGGAAAAAAGGGTTGGAAAATAGGGAAAAGCGGCTGGAAAGCAATGGGAAACTTGGGCGAAAAACATGGGAAAAGGAGATGGAAAAGGAGATGGAAAATAGGGAAAAAAATGGCCCAAAAATGGAAAATAGGCAGGAAAATAGGGAAAATTGGGTGAGAAATTTGGGAAAAGGAGATGGGAAAGGGGATGATGGACATGGAAAAGGGGCTGGAAAATAGGGAAGAACTGGACAAAAATAACGGGAAAAAAGGGCCAAAAATTGTCCAAAAAATGATGGGAAAAAAGTGGAAATAAATCGAAAAAAGGTGGAAAGAATGGGGGAAAATCCAGAAAAAATGGGAAAAAAATCCCCAAGAAATTGGGACGAGCGGGAATTCCATGGCAAACGCTGCTCCCGCTGCCGTTGCAGGATGATCCCGGCCCCCAGTGCGTCGTTCTCGCTGTCGGACCTGGCGCCGGGCCGGGGAGGGAAATGTGGGAAAAGGGTTGGAAAACTGGGAAGAGTGGGTGGAAAACTTGGGGAAAAGAGATGGAAAAGGGTCTGAAAAATAGGGAGAAAAGGGTCAAAAATAATGGAAAAATGCAGAAAAAATAGGGAAAAGTGTCTGGCAAATAGGGAAAAAGTGGGTGGAAAAACTGGGAAAATGGGATGAAAAGGGGCTGAAAAATAAGGAGAAATGGGCCAAAAATTATCCAAAAAAAAGGTGGAAAAATGGGGGGAAATCCCCAAAAAATGGGGGGAAATCCCCAAAAAATGGGAAAAAAAATCCCCAAGGAATTGGGACGAGCGGGAATTCCATGGCAAACGCTGCTCCCGCTGCCGTTGCAGGATGATCCCCGGCCCCCAGCGCGTCGTTCTCTGCTGTCGGACCTGGCGCCGGGCCGCGCCTACGAGCTCTGCGTGCTGGCCGTGTTCTCGGACGCGCGGAGCTCGCTGCCGGCCACAGCGGCCGCTGGGCTGCCAGCGCTTCTCCACGCGGCCGCCGCCGCGGCCGTGCCGCGCGCTGCAGGCGCAGTTCCTGGGCGGCACCATGATCATCGTCATCGGCGGCATCATCGTGGCCTCGGTGCTCGTCTTCATCTTCATCCTCCTCGTCAAGTACAAGGTGCACGGCGCGCAGCCCAAGGCCAAGGGCACGGCGCACGTCTGCTCGCAGACCAACGGCGCCTCCGTGGGGCCGCTCCGGCTCCAAGCCGGAGCCGCTGGAATGTGCCGGAACGCCGGGCGGCAAGGGCCGGGCCGGGGACTGGGAGGGGGAAAAGGGGGAAGGGGCCGAGGTGGGGTCGTGATGGGGGAGGGGAGGGCAGGGGGGAGGGGGAGGAGAGAGGTGGGAGGTGCGGGGTTGGGCCAGGATCGGTCCTGGAGGGCCAGGATTGGGCCAGGGTTGACCCAAAACTGATCCTGGAGAGCCAAAACTGATCCAGAATCGATCCTGGAGAGCCAAAACTGATCCTGGAGACCCAAAATCGATCCTGGAGACCCAAAACTGATCCTGGAGACCCAAAACTGATCCTGGAGACCTAAAACTGATCCAGAATCGATCCTGGAGACCCAAAATTGATCCTGGAGACCCAAAACTGATCCTGGAGACCCAAAACTGATCCAGAATCGATCCTGGAGACCCAAAACTGATCCTGGAGACCCAGAATCGATCCTGGAGAGCCAAAACTGATCCTGGAGACCCAAAATTGATCCTGGAGACCCAAAACTGATCCAGAATCGATCCTGGAGACCCAAAATTGATCCTGGAGACCCAAAACTGATCCAGAATCGATCCTGGAGACCCAAAACTGATCCTGGAGACCCAGAATCGATCCTGGAGAGCCAAAACTGATCCTGGAGACCCAAAATCGATCCTGGAGACCCAAAATCGATCCTGGAGACCCCAAAACTGATCCAGAATCGATCCTGGAGAGCCAAAACTGATCCTGGAGACCTAAAACTGATCCAGAATCGATCCTGGAGACCCAAAATTGATCCTGGAGAGCCAAAACTGATCCAGAATCGATCCTGGAGACCCAAAACTGATCCTGGAGACCCAAAACTGATCCCAGAATCGATCCTGGAGACCCAAAACTGATCCTGGAGAGCCAAAACTGATCCAGAATCGATCCTGGAGACCCAAAACTGATCCAGAATCGATCCTGGAGACCCAAAACTGATCCTGGAGACCCAAAACTGATCCTGGAGACCTAAAACTGATCCAGAATCGATTCTGGAGACCCAAAATTGATCCTGGAGACCCAAAACTGATCCAGAATCGATCCTGGAGACCCAAAACTGATCCTGGAGACCCAAAACTGATCCTGGAGACCTAAAACTGATCCAGAATCGATTCTGGAGACCCAAAATTGATCCTGGAGAGCCAAAACTGATCCAGAATCGATCCTGGAGACCCAAAACTGATCCAGAATCGATCCTGGAGAGCCACAAACTGATCCTGGAGAGCCAAAACTGATCCTGGAGACCCCAAAATTGATCCTGGAGACCCAAAATCGATCCTGGAGACCCAAAACTGATCCTGGAGACCCAAAATTGATCCTGGAGAGCCAAAACTGATCCAGAATCAATCCTGGAGACCCAAAACTGATCCTGGAGAGCCAAAACTGATCCAGAATCGATCCTGGAGGTCCAGAATTGATCCTGGAGACCTAAAACTGATCCAGAATCGATCCTGGAGACCCAAAACTGATCCTGGAGACACAAAACTGATCCAGAATCGATCCTGGAGGTCCAGAATTGATCCAGAATCGATCCTGGAGACCCAAAATTGATCCTGGAGACCCAAAACTGATCCAGAATCGATCCTGGAGACCCAAAACTGATCCAGAATCGATCCTGGAGACCCAAAACTGATCCTGGAGACCCAAAACTGATCCTGGAGACACAAAACTGATCCTGGAGACACAAAACTGATCCAGATTTGGTCCAGGGGAGCCAGAATCAATCCAGGAGGTCCAGAATTGGTCCAGGAGACCCAAAATCGATCCAGAATCAATCCTGGAGAGCCAGAACTGGTCCAGATTTGGTCCAGGAGAGCCAGAATTGGTCCAGAATCGATCCTGGAGGTCCAGAATTGATCCACAATTGATCCTGGAGACCCAAAATTGGTCCAGGAGATGCAAAATTGATCCAAAATTAATCCAGGAGATCCAGAATCAATCCAGGAGACCCAGAATTGATCCAGAATTGATCCAGGAGACCCGGAATTGATCCAGAATTGATCCAGAAGACCCGGAATTAATTCAGAATCGATCCAGGAGGTCCAGAATTGATCCAGAACCTCAAGGACCTTGCTTGGATCCATTCCAACCCCTTCAGAACCTCCGGAACTCCTCCAGTACCTCCAGAACTCCTCCAGAACTCCCCCAGGAGCTCCAGAACTCCTCCAGAACATCCAGGAGCTCTGGAACCCCTCCAGATCTCTCCCAGAACTCCTCCAGAACCTCCAGAACTTCTCCAGGAGCTCCAGATCTCCCCCAGAAGCTCCAGAACTCCTCCAGAACCTCCAGAACTCCTCCAGGAGCTCCAGATCTCCCCCAGAAGCTCCAGAACTCCTCCAGAACCTCCAGAACTCCTCCAGGAGCTCCAGATCTCCCCCAGAACCTCCAGGAGCTCCAGAACACCTCCAGGACCTCCAGGAGCTCTGGAACTCCTCCAGATCTCCCCCAGATCTCCCCCAGAACTCCTCCAGAACCTCCAGAACTCCTCCAGGAGCTCCAGATCTCCCCCAGAACCTCCAGGAGCTCCAGAACTCCTCCAGGACCTCCAGGAGCTCTGGAACTCCTCCAGATCTCCCCCAGATCTCCCCCAGAACTCCTCCAGAACCTCCAGAACTCCTCCAGGAGCTCCAGAACCTCCAGGACCTCGAGGAGCTCTGGAACCCCTCCAGATCTCCTCCAGATCTCCCCCAGAACCTCCAGGACCTCCAGAACCTCCAGGAGCTCTGGAACTCCTCCAGATCTCCCCCAGAACTCCTCCAGAACCTCCAGATCTCCTCCAGAACTCCTCAAGAACCTCCAGGACCTCGAGGAGCTCTGGAACCCCTCCCGATCTGCCCCAGAACCTCCAGGAGCTCCAGAACTCCTCCAAGACCTCCAGGAGCTCTGGAACCCCTCCAGATCTCTCCCAGAACTCCTCCAGAACCTCCAGAACTCCTCCAGGAGCTCCAGATCTCCCCCAGAACCTCCAGGAGCTCCAGAACACCTCCAGGACCTCCAGGAGCTCTGGAACTCCTCCAGATCTCCCCCAGAACTCCTCTAGAACTCCTCCAGAACTCCTCCAGAACCTCCAGAACTCCTCCAGAACCTCCAGGACCTCGAGGAGCTCTGGAACCCCTCCAGATCTCCCCCAGAACTCCTCCAGAACCTCCAGAACTTCTCCAGGAGCTCCAGATCTCCCCCAGGACCTCCGGAAGCTCCAGATCTCCCCCAGAAGCTCCGGAACCCCCAGGACCTCCAGAAGCTCTGGAAGCCCCCAGGACCTCTGGAACCTCCGGAAGCCCCGGGAGCCCCGGCGCCGGCAGCGCCGCCCGGCCCCTCTGGCTCTCCCGGCCCGGCGCCGCCCGGGGCCCTGGCGCCGCTCCCGGCTCTTTTTAAGCTCAGATGGTTCAGAGATATTTTTTTAGAGATCCTCGCCCACCGACGCCCGCGGGAATTTTCTTTGGGAATTTGGGATCCCCCCCCGAGCCTGCGAATCCCAAAGGGGATTGGATTGGGCTGGACTTAATTCAATTTCATTTAATTTCTTTTATTTTATTAATTTAATTTAATTATTTTATTTTATTTTATTTTATTAATTTAATTTATTTACTTAATTGTAATTTAATTTTATTAATTTAATTTAATTTTTTAATTAATTCTATTTTATTAAATTTAGTTTATTTTTTATTAATTTTATTGTATTAAATTCTATTTAATTAATTTTATTAATTTTATTTTAATTTCATTTCATTAATTTATTAACTAAATAATTTTATTAATACTTTATTTTATTTCATTTTATTTTATTTTATTTTTTATTTTATTCTTACTTCGTTTTTCTGGAATTTTTCAAGGACTTTCCAGGATATTTTTGGACTTTTTTTTTAGTTTAAAAAAAAAATTTAAAGATCCATTGATGTATTAATTTATGTATTTTTTATTTATTTATTTATTCATTTATTTATTTATTTTGGGGGGGGGAATTTTTTGGGAGATTTTTGGGGGAGGAAATTAAAAAAAATGTTTGGGGGGGAACTATAATTTTTTTAAATTTTTTTTTTACTTTTTGGGAGACTTTTTAAGGTTTGTTCTTTGGTGTTTTTTTTTGGTTTTTGTTTGTTTGTTTTTTTTCCCGGCGTTGGATCCGAGACTTTTTTTGATAAAAAAAGAAAAAAAAAAAGACAAAATAACAACAAAAAAAAAAAAAAAAAGGAAAAAAGAAGAAAATCCCGGGATTTTTGTGTTTCTGAATCCAGCTGGGAATCCCCTCAGGACCCTGGGATTCCCCGGAAAACCAAAAAAAAGCTGGAATTCCTCATCTCGCCGAGGATTTGTTATAAAAATTCCTAATTTCGCAATTCCGAGTGCGTTTCTGGGGAATCTGGGCGGTTTGGGGTGGGGAATTCCAAGAGATCCTTAAAAAAAAAAAACAAAAATGGGGAAAAATGGGAAAAAATGGGGGAAGATGGGGAAAAATGGGGAAAAAAATGGGAAAATTTGGGAAAAAATGGGGAAAAAATGGGGGGAAATGGGGAAAAATGGGGGGAAAATGGGAGAAATGGAGGGAAAAATTGGGGAAATTGGGAAAAAATGAGGAAAAATAGGAGAAATTGGGAAAAATGGAGGGAAAATGGGGAAAAATGTGGGAAATTTGGAAAAATGGAGTGAGAAAATGGGGGAAATCAGGGGGAAATGAGGGAAAAATGAGGGAAAATCGGAAGAAATTGGGGAAAATGGAGGAGAAAATGGGGGGGGAATGGAGGGAAGGAAGAAAAGGGGAAAAAAGAGGAAAAATGGGATTTGAGGAATTCTGGGAATGCTGGGGGAGACAATCCAGTGAATTTTAGGGGCAAATTTGGGCAAATTTGGAAAAGACAGGGGAGGAAATGGGGGGAAAAGGGAGGGGAAAGGGGGAAATTGGTGAAAAAAGGGAAAACTGGGGGAAAAAGCTCTTTGGGGTCCCTCGGATCCGTGGATGCGGCGTTCCGGGATTTTCCTGCGGCTCCGATGGAATTCCCAGGATTCGGGCGGAATTTTGGGACCCCAGGCCCCCCA
Source organism: Anomalospiza imberbis (assembly GCF_031753505.1). Taxonomy (NCBI): domain Eukaryota; kingdom Metazoa; phylum Chordata; class Aves; order Passeriformes; family Viduidae; genus Anomalospiza; species Anomalospiza imberbis. Next base: position 35,341 of record NW_027099816.1, on the reverse strand, counting down.
GAAATTGGTGTGAGACCCCCAAAATCCCTGAAAATTCCTGACAAATCCCCCAAATTTGGGAGCACGGACTCCAAGCTCTCCCCTGGCAGTGCTGAAAGGGCCCAGTGGGATTTTTTGGAGGGAATTCTCCGGGATTTGGGGATTTTTCCTTGGAATTTGGGGTCTCCCCAGTATCCAAACCCTCCAAAAATTGGGATGAACCCTCAGATTCCTCCCAGAATTCCCACAAAAATCGACGCCAAGACCTCTTCAAATTCCATTTATTGAAGCCACCAAAAACAACAGGAAGTTTTTGGGGGAAAACTCTGGAATTCCAGGGTTTTTCCTGGGAATTTGGGGTCTCGGGGTGTTCAGGGAGAACTCCCAAATATCCAAGCCCCCAAAAATTGGGATAAACCCCCAAAAAAATCAACGCAAAATCCTCCAAAACTCCTTCAAATCCCATTTCTTGAAACCCCCAAAATCCACGGGGATTTTTTTTGGGAGAAGCGCTGGAATTCTGGGATTTTTTGCTGAGAATTCCGTGATTTTTCTGGGAATTCTAAGTTTCAGGGGAGAGTCTCCCCAGCATCCAAACCCCCCAAAATTTGGAATAAACCCCCCAAAAAAATCACCACCACTCCTTCAAATTCCATTCATTGACGGAATTTTATGGGAGAAACTCTGAAATTCCAGTTTTTTTTCTGGGAATTCCAGGATTTTTTTTGGGAATTCTGGGTTTCCGGGGCGTCTCCCCAACATCCGAAACCCCAAAATTTGGGAGAAACCCCAAAAACTCAACTCAAAGCCACCAAAACTCCTTCAAATTCCATTTACTGAAGCCCCCAAAAACCACGGGGATTTTTTTGGGGTGAAACTCTGGAATCCCAGGGTTTTTTCCTGGCAATTCTGGGATTTTCCTGGGAATTCCAGGATTTTTTTTTGGGAATTCTGGGTTTCCGGGGCGTCTCCCCAACATCCAAACCCCCAAAATTTGGGAGAAACCCCCCCGAAAAAAGAAATCACCACAACTCCTTCGAGTTCCCTTTATTGCAACCCCCCAAAAACCGCGGGGATTTTTTTTGGGCGGGACTCCGGAATGCCGGGGCTTTTCCCCGGGAATGGCGGGGTTTTTTTTGGGAATTCTGGGCGGGGCTGGGGCTCAGCGGAGCAGGTGGAAGGTGAGCCAGTACATGAGGAGGGGCTGGGCGGCGGCGATGGCCATGGTCAGGTACATCCGCAGCTGGTTCTTGGCGCCCCGCACCAAAACCCCCTCGGCCGCCGCCTCCGAGAGCAGCTTCAGCCGCAGCGTCCGGATCTGGGGAAAATTCGGGATTTGGAACCTCGGGATCGACCCCTGGGCTCCTGAAAATCCCAAAAAAGGAAAAAATCCCCACCAAAATCCCATTAAAAACCCCAAAACCGGCCCCTAAAGCCCCTCGGCCGCCGCCTCCGAGAGCAGCTTCAGCCGCAGTGTCCGGATCTGGGGAAAATTCGGGATTTGGGACCTTGGGATCGACCCCTGGGCTCCTGAAAATCCCACAAAAGGAAAAAATCCCCAACAAAATCCCACTGAAAACCCCCAAAATCGGCCCCTAAAGCCCCTCGGCCGCCGCCTCCGAGAGCAGCTTCAGCCTCAGCGTCCGGATCTGGGGAAAATTCGGGATTCGGAACCTTGGGATCGACCCCTGGGCTCCTGAAAATCCCAAAAAAGGAAAAAAATCCCCAACAAAATCCCATTAAAAACCCCCAAAACTGGCCCCAAAACCCCCTCGGTTGAGGTGTCCCAGAGCAGCTTCAGCCGCAGCGTCCGGATCTGGGGGAATCCCAGGAAAATTTGGGATTTGGAACTTTGGGATCGACCCCTCAGGTCCTTAATTCCCAGAATTCCCACAGAATTCCCACCAAAATCCCATTAAAAACCCCCAAAACTGGCCCCAAAACCCCCTCAGCCGCCGCCTCCGAGAGCAGCTTCAGCCGCAGCGTCCGGATCTGGGGAAAATTCGGGATTTGGAACTTTGGGATCGACCCCTGGGCTCCTGAAAATCCCAAAAAAGGAAAAAATCCCCACCAAAATCCCATTGAAAACCCCCAAAATCGGCCCCTAAAGCCCCTCGGTTGAGGCGTCCCAGAGCAGCTTCAGCCGCAGCGTCCGGATCTGGGGAAAATTCGGGATTTGGAACCTTGGGATCGACCCCTGGGCTCCTGAAAATCCCAAAAAAGCCCAAAATCCCCCCAAAAAATCCCATGACAAAGAGTCAAAATCAGCCCCAAAAACCCCAAAACTCAGAGCACAAACCCTCCCTGAGCATCGTTTCAAGGATGAAATTTTGGGGAACTCCTGGAAATTCCGAGCAAGTTCCCCGGAATCCTGCCAATCCCAAAGACCCCAAATCCCCCAAAAAAACCCCAAAAAACCCCAAAAGATGCCCAAAAACCCCAAAAGCTCACCATGAACACGAAAATGCTCAAACAGCACCAGCTCAAGGCCACGTAGTAGCCAACCCGGCCCAGCAGCAGCCCGGCCACGAGCCCCACGATCATCCTGAAAACGGCACAAAAAGGGGATTTCACCCCAAAAATGTGCGATTTCACCCCAAAACTGGGGATTTCACCCCAAAAATGTGCGATTTCACCCCAAAAACGTGCGATTTCACCCAAAAAAAGTGCGATTTCACCCCAAAAACGTGCGATTTCACCCCAAAAATGTGCGATTTCACCCCAAAAACGTGCGATTTCACCCCAAAAACGTGCGATTTCTCCCCAAAAATGTGCGATTTCACCCCAAAACTAGGGGATTTCACCCCAAAACTGGGGGATTTCACCCCAAAATTGGGGGGTTTCACCCCAAAACCACCCCAAACCCGTGGGATTTCAGCCTAAAATTGTAGGATTTCACCCAAAATGTGGAATTTCACCTCAAAACCACCCCAAAATGTGGGGTTTTACCCAAAATTGGGGGGTTTCACCCCAAAACCACCCCAAACCCATGGGATTTCACCCTAAAATTGTAGGATTTCACCCAAAATGTGGAATTTCACCCCAAAACCACCCCAAAATGTGGGATTTTACCCAAAATTGGGGGATTTCACCCCAAAACCACCCAAACCCGTGGGATTTCACCCTAAAATTGTAGGATTTCACCCAAAATGTGGAATTTCACCCCAAAACCACCCCAAAATTGGGGGATTTCACCCAAAATTGGGGGATTTCACCACAGAATTGTGGGGTTTCCCCCCAGACTGTGGGATTTTATCCCAAAAATGTGGGATTTTCCCCCTAAACTGTGAAATTTCATCACAAAAAACTGGGGTAAAACCCCGAAATTTTGGGGATTTTGGGATTTTGCTGGGTTGGGGAGGGCGGGGAGCGCTTCTGGGGGCAAAGCGAGAAGTTTCGAGTGGGATTCTGGGGAATTGGTGGCGATTTTGGGGGAATTGGTGGCGATTTCGGGAAATTCGTGGCGATTTTGGGGACTTCATGGTGATTTTGAGGGAATTCGTGGCGATTTTTGGGGGAATTCTTGGCGATTTTAGGGGAATTCTTGGCGATTTTGGGGAATTCACGGCGATTTTGGGGGAATTTGTGGCGATTTTGGGGGAATTCACGGCGATTTTGAGAGAATTTGCGGCGATTTTGGGGGAATTGGTGGCGATTTTGGGGAATTGGTGGCGATTTCGGGAAATTCGTGGCGATTTTGGGGACTTCATGGTGATTTTGAGGGAATTCGTGGCGATTTTGGGGGAATTGTCGTTGATTTTGGGGGAATTGGTGGCGATTTTGGGGGAATTGGTGGCGATTTCGGGAAATTCATGGCGATTTTGGGGAATTCGTAACGATTTTGGGGGAATTCTTGTCGATTTTGGGGGAATTCTTGTCGATTTTGGGGAATTCTTGTCGATTTTGGGGGAATTCTTGTCGATTTTGGTGGAATTGTTGTCGATTTTGGGGGAATTCGTGGCCATTTCGAGTTTCTTTTTTTTTTTTGGGACTTTGGGGAGGGATTTTTGGGGCGAAAGCCCCGGGTTTTGGCTCACCCCACGTATTTGTAGCCGGCGAAGGCCAGGAGGTCGATGGGGGTCAGGTCGGTGCTCACGGTGACCAGGTAAAGGCTCAGCAGGACGCCCAGCACCTCCAGCAGCAGCCAGGCCATCGCCGAGCTGGCCACCAGCCCCAGGCTGTCCGGGGAAAACCTGCGCGTTCGCCCCAAAAACGGGGGGAATTGGGAAAAACTGGGAACAACTGGGGGAAACTGGGGGAAACTGGGAAAAAATGGGAAAAAAATGGGGGAAATTGGGGAAAAACTGGGGAAAAACTGGGAAAAAACTGGGGAAAAACTGGGAAAAAACTGGGAAAAAACTGGGAAAAAACTGGGAAAAAACTGGGAAAAAACTGGGGGAAAAATTGGGAAAAACTGGGAAAAAATTGGGAAAAAACTGGGAAAAAACTGGGGGAAATTGGGGGAAAAATTGGGAAAAACTGGGAAAAACTGGGGGAAATTGGGGGAAAATTGGGGGAAATTGGGAAAAAACTGGGGGAAATTGGAGGAAAATTGGGAAAAACTGGGGGAAATTGGGGAAAAATTGGGAAAAAATGGGGGGAAATTGGGGAAAAATTGGGAAAAAATGGGGGAAATTGGGGGAAAATTGGAGGAAATTGGGGGAAAATTGGAGAAAATAATTGGAGGAAATTGGGGAAAAATTGGGGGAAATTGGAGGAAATAATTGGAGGAAATTGGGGAAAAATTGGAGGAAATAGGCGAAAAACTGGGGGAAATTGGGGAAGAATTGGGAAAAAATTGGAGGAAATTGGGGAAAATTGGGGGGAAATTGAGGAAAAATTGGGGGGAAATTGGTTTTTTGGGGCTTTTTTTGGTTTTTTTTGCTTTTTTTTGCATTTTCACGGGGGTTTCTTGAGGGTTTTTTAGGGGAATTTTGGGGATTTTGGTTTTTGTTTTTTTTTTTGGGGGGGGGTTTTAGGGTTTCTTTGGGATTGGGCAAATTCCGGGATATTTGCTCAGAATTCCACCAGCCCCAGGCTGTCTGGGGAAAATCTGGGGATTCACCCCAAAAATTTTAGGGTTTGGGGTGGATTTGGGGTGGGGGATAAATTTGGGAGGGTTTGGGGGAAAAACAGGGGGGAAATGGATTTTTTGGGGAGCTTTTCAGTTTTTTTTGGGGTTTTTTTGGGACTGGTGAAATTCCTGGGAATTTGCTCACAGAAAATCTGGGAATTTTGGCCCAAAATTTCAGGATTTAAGGTGGTGGAAAAAGGGGGGAGGGTTTAGAAGAAAGCGATTGGGGGGAAAAAAAAAGGGATTTTGGGGGATAAAGGGGATTTTGGGGGGAAAAAACCGGATTTTTGGGGGAAAAAAAAAGGATTTCTGTACCTGTTTTGGGTGCCCAAAGCGAGGCCGGCCAGGAGGATGTAGGTGAGGAAGGCCATGGCTGTGAGGGAGAAATTTGGGAATTTTCGGGTTTTTTATGGGGGAATTTCGGAGGTTTTTTGAAATTTTTGGGAATTTTGGGGGTTTCAAGGGGTTTGGGGGAAAATTCGGGGGATTTTGGGGCTTTTGGGGGGGAGATTTTGGGGGGATTTTAGGAATTTTTGAGGAAACTTTTGGGGACTTTTGAGAATTTTGGGGGCTTTTGGGGGTCCTGAGATGGTTTTAGGGATCCCAAGATGGATTTTGGCGGTCCTGGGGGGGGTTTTGGGGGTGCCAAGCTGAATTTTGGGGGTCCCAGGGTGGATTTGGGGGTCCCAAGATGGATTATGGGGTCTTGGGGGGTTATTTGGGGGTCCCAGGGTGGTTTTTGGGGGTCCCAAGATGGATTATGGGGGTCTTGGGGGGTTATTTGGGGGTCCCAGGGTGGTTTTTGGGGGTCCCCAGCTGAATTTTGGGGGTCCTGGGAGGTTTTTGGGGGTCCTGGGGAGTTTTGGGGGGTCCCAAGATGGATTTTGGGGGTCCCGGGGAGTTTTTGGGGTCCCTACCCGGGATGTAGAGGTCGGGGGCGTTGACATCGAAGCGGGGGGCGACGGGGGTGTCCTGCTGGTACCGGACCTGCCAGTCCTGGGGGGCGACGGGGGTCAGGGACCCCAAAAACACCCCAAAATATTCCAGAAAACACCCCAAAACACCCAAAACACCCCAAAACAACCCCAAAATACCCCAGAAAACACCCCAAAACAACCAAAATACCCCAAAACACCCCAAAATACCCCAGAAAACACCCCAAAACAACCAAAATACCCCAAAAACGCCCCAAAATACCCCAGAAAACACCCCAAAACAACCAAAATACCCAAAATATCCCAGAAAACACCCAAAACAACCAAAATACCCCAAAACTACCCCAAAATACCCCAGAAAACACCCCAAAATAACCAAAATATCCCAAAATACCCCAGAAAACACCCCAAAACACCCAAAATATCTCCACAACGTCCCAGAAAACACCCCAAAATCCCAAAGCCGTCCCCAAACACCCCAAAATCCCCCAAAGCCACTCCCAAAGTGTCCAAAGTTTCATCTAAACCTTTTCCCAGTCCATCCCAGCGCGCCCCAATCCCAACCCAGTCCTCCCAGTAACCCCAACCCCTCTCCCAGTAACCCCAAAAACCCCTCCCAGTAACCCCAAACCACTCCCAGTAACCCCAAAAACCCCTCCAGTAACCCCAAAAAACCCTCCCAGTAACCCCAACTCCTCCCAGTAACCCCAAAACCCCTCCCAGTAACCCCAAAAACCCCTCCCAGTAACCCCAAACCACTCCCAGTCCCTCCCAGTAACCCCAAAAACCCTCCCAGTCCCCCCAGTAACCCCAAAATCCCCTCCCAGTAACCCAAAATCCCCTCCCAGTAACCCCAAACCCCTCCCAGTCCCCCCAGTAACCCCAAAATCCCCTCCCAGTAACCTCAAACCCCTCCCAGTCCCTCCCAGTAACCCCAAAAACCCCTCCCAGTAACCCCAAACCCCTCCCAGTAACCCCAAAATCCCCTCCCAGTAACCCCAGTAACCCCAGCCCCTCTCCCAGTCCCTCCCAGTAAGCCCAGCCCCTCTCCCAGTAACCCCAGCCCCTCTCCCAGTCCCTCCCAGTAACCCCAAAATCCCCTCCCAGTCCCCCCAGTAACCCCAAAAACCCCTCCCAGTAACCCCATTGCCTCTCCCAGTCCCTCCCAGTAACCCCAGCCCCTCTCCCAGTCCCTCCCAGTAACCCCAGCCCCTCTCCCAGTAACCCCAGCCCCTCTCCCAGTCCCTCCCAGTAACCCCAGCCCCTCTCCCAGTAACCCCAGCCCCTCTCCCAGTCCCTCCCAGTAACCCCAGCCCCTCTCCCAGTCCCTCCCAGTAACCCCAGCCCCTCTCCCAGTCCCTCCCAGTAACCCCAGCGCCTCTCCCAGTCCCTCCCAGTAACCCCAGCCCCTCTCCCAGTCCCTCCCAGTAACCCCAGTCCCTCCCAGTCCTCCCAGTACCGGGTGGCCGAAGGGGAAGACGAGCAGCCTCAGTTTCCTGCCCACGTACACGGTGTCCACGGCAAAGTAATACTTGAGGCGGCCCACGGGCACCCAGCGGCCCAGCTGCGCGCGGCCCGCGCCGGACCGGTTCGGACCAGTTTAGCCCACGTCGGACCAGTTTAACCCAGTGCAGCCCGGTTCGGACCAGTTTAGCCCACTTCGGACCAGTTTAACCAGTTCGGACCAGTTTAACCCAGTTTAACCCAGTTCGGACCAGTTTAACCCAGTCCGGTTCGGACCAGTTTAACCCAGTGCACACCAGTTTAACCCAGTCCAGTCCAGTTCGGACCAGTTTAACCCAGTTCGGACCAGTTTAGCCCAGTTCAGACCAGTTTAACCCAGTTCGGACCAGTTTAACCCAGTTCGGACCAGTTCGGCCCAGTTTAACCCAGTTCGGCCCAGTTTAACCCAGTTCGGACCAGTTTAACCCAGTTCGGACCAGTTTAACCCAGTCCAGCCCAGTTTAACCCAGTCCAGTCCAGTTCGGACCAGTTTAGCCCAGTTCGGACCAGTTTAACCCAGTCCAGCCCAGTTTAACCCACTCCAGCCCAGTTCAGCCCAGTCCAGCCCAGTTCGGACCAGTTTAACCCAGTTCAGCCCAGTTTAACCCAGTGCAGACCAGTTCGGACCAGTTTAACCCAGTTTGGACCAGTTTAACCCAGTCCAGTCCGGTTCGGACCAGTTTAACCCAGTTCGGAACGGTTCAGACCATTTTAACCCAGTCCAGTCCAGCTCAGTCCAGTTTAACCCAGTTTAACCCAGTTCAGCCCAGTTTGGACTAGTTTAACCCAGTTCAGACCAGTTTAACCCAGTTTAACCCAGTTCAGACCAGTTTAACCCAGTTCGGACCAGTTTAACCCAGTTCAGCCCAGTTTAACCCAGTTTAACCCAGTCCAGCCCAGTTTAACCCAGTTCAGACCAGTTCGGACCAGTTTAACCCAGTCCAGCCCGGTTTAACCCAGTTTGGACCAGTTTAACCCAGTCCAGCCCAGTTTAACCCAGTCCAGCCCGGTTTAACCCAGTTTGGACCAGTTTAACCCAGTCCAGCCCAGTTTAACCCAGTCCAGCCCGGTTTTTATCGCTTTCCCTTTCCCCCCTTTTTTTCCTGTTTTTTTTTACCATTTTTCTTCCTTTTTCCCGTTTTTTTCCTTATTTTTCGCTTCCCCCCCATTTTTTCCTCTGGTTTTTCCCCATTTCCCCCCAGTGGTTCGTTTTTCCCCATTTTTCCCCTATTTCTCCCCTTCTTCCCCACTTTTCCCCCCATTTTTGGGTTTTCCCCCCATTTTTGGGTTTCCCCCCATTTTTGGGTTTTCCCCCCATTTTTGGGTTTTCCCCCATTTTTTTCCCATTTTTTCCCATTCCCACCCAGTTTTTGACTTTTCCCCCGTTTTTTCCGCCGTTTTTTCCCCATTTTTTTGGTTTTTTTCCCATTTCCCCCCACTATTTTCCCCATTTTCCCAATTTTTTTCCCATTTCCCCCAGTTTTTCTCGTTATGTCCCGGGTTTTCTCCATTTTCCTCCGGTTTTTCCCGTTATTTCCCCGGTTTTCCCCCACCCTCCCCCGGTTATTCCCCGGTTTTCCCCCCGTTATTCCCCCGGTTTTATCCCCATTTCCCCCCGTTATTCCCCCGTTATTCCCCGGTTTTCCCCCCGTTATTCCCCGTTTTTATCCCCATTTCCCCCCGTTATTCCCCCGTTTTTATCCCCATTTCCCCCCGTTATTCCCCCGGTTTTATCCCCATTTCCCCCGTTATTCCCCCGTTATTCCCCCGTTATTCCCCCGTTATTCCTCCGTTTTTATCCCCGTTATTCCCCGGGTTTCCCCCCGTTATTCCCCCGTTATTCCCCGTTTTTATCCCCGTTATTCCCCGGTTTCCCCCCCGTTTTTCCCCCGTTACTCCCCGGTTTTCCCCCCGTTATTCCCCGGTTTCCCCCCCGTTATTCCCCGGTTTTCCCCCCGTTACTCCCCCGTTTTTATCCCCGTTATTCCCCCGTTACTCCCCGGTTTTCCCCCCGTTATTCCCCGGTTTCCCCCCCGTTATTCCCCCGTTATTCCCCGGTTTTCCCCCCGTTTTTCCCCCGTTATTCCCCGGTTTTTCCCCCCGTTTTTCCCCGGTTTTCCCCCCGTTATTTCCCCCTCGCTCACGTTCCCCTCCACGTGCGAGGCCAGGCTGCTCCCGTAGGCCGCGGCCAGCGAAGTCACGGGCTCGGCCAGGAACGCCCCGGGCGGCCCGAACGCCGCCGAGGCCGCGGCCGAGGAGGCCGAGGAGGCCGAAGGCGGCGGCGGAGCCCCGAACCCGCGGCCCGGTGAGGCCCCGGTAGCGCTCGTGTCCTCGAACAGAGGCCGCGGATCGGCCAAGCGAGCGGGCCCGCGGCGCTTCGGGGCTAAAAAGGAAGGGAAAGGTGAATCTCAGGGGGGTTAAAACCCGAATTTCCCTCACGGCGCCGCCAGCAACTCACGGGGAGCGGCGGGGTCCATGGCGGCGGCGGCGCTTCCGGGTTCGGCCTTACCGGGGGTCACGTGGGGGAGACGGGAGGTTGTGATTGGCCGAGAGAGCGGAACTTGTGCCCGGAGTTAAGATGGCGACGGTGCCGAGAGTTAAAATATGGCGGCTGCGGCGTTCTGGTTGTTTCCATGGCAACGGGGGGGGTCCAGCGGGCTCGTGACTGCTCGGCGTGTCTCCGAAGTGTCCCCAGCGGTGCCGCCACTGCTGCTGGGGCCGCGGGAGCGTCACGGGCTCCGGTAGGGTCCATAACGGCGGCTACGCCTGGGTTTGGCACCGGGAATCACGTGGGGAAGGCGGGAGGTTGTGATTGGCTGAGAGGGCGGAAGTGGTTGGCGGGAAGGGGGGGGGCTCCTGCCCGGAGTTAAGATGGCGGCCGTGCCACGCTGGGGCTGCCATGGTAACGGGGGCTGCGCCGGGGCCTAGCGCCCGCCCGGGATGTCCCCGGGCCCGCGACGTCCCCGGGGCCGCAATGTCACGGTCAGGGCAGTGGCCCTGGTGGCTGGGACGTCCCCAAAGCCCTGGTGTCACCAGCGCTGTCCCCAAAGCTGGCCTGTCCTCAGGGACGTCCCCAAATCCATTTTGTCCCCATGATGTCCCCACGGTGTCCCCGTGTCCCCAGCCCCTCTCCCGTGTCCGCTGTCCGTCCGTGTCCGTCTGTGTCCATCCGTGTCCGCTGTCCGTCCGTGTCCATCCGTGTCCATCCGTGTCCGCTGTCCGTCCGTGTCCATCCGTGTCCATCCGTGTCCGTCCATGTCCGCTGTCCATCTGTGTCCGTCCGTGTCCGCTGTCCGTCCGTGTCCATCCGGGTCTGCTGTCTGTGTCCATCCGTGTCCATCCATGTCCGTCCGTGTCCGCTGTCCGTCCGTGTCTGCTGTCTGTCCGTGTCCATCCGTGTCCGCTGTCCATCTGTGTCCGCTGTCCGTGTCCATCCATGTCCATCCGTGTCCATCCGTGTCCGTCCGTGTCCGTGTCCGCTGTCCATCCGTGTCCAATGTCCGTCCGTGTCCGCTGTCCGTGTCCATCCGTGTCCGTCCGTGTCCGCTGTCCGTCCGTGTCCGCTGTCCGTCCGTGTCCGCTGTCCGTCCGTGTCCATCCGTGTCCGTCCGTGTCCGCTGTCCATCCGTGTCCGTCCATGTCTGTGTCCGCTGTCCGTCCGTGTCCAATGTCCGTCCGTGTCCACTGTCCGTCCGTGTCCGGCCATTCCGGCCCCGGGGCAGCTCCGGCCTCAGGCCCCGTGACCCTGGGCGGGAGGGGGCCACCAGTGCACCCAGTATGGACCAGTGCTCCCAGTATGGGCCAGTGCTCCCAGTATGGGCCAGTGCTCCCAGTATGGGCCAGTGCTCCCAGTACGGACCAGTGCTCCCAGTATGGACCAGTGCTCCCAGTATGGCCCCAGTGCTCCCAGTATGGACCAGTGCTCCCAGTATGGCCCCAGTGCTCCCAGTATGGGCCAGTGCTCCCAGTATGGACCAGTGCTCCCAGTATGGACCAGTGCTCCCAGTACAGACCAGTGCTCCCAGTATGGGCCAGTGCTCCCAGTACAGACCAGTGCTCCCAGTATGGGCCAGTGCTCCCAGTGTGGACCAGTGCTCCCAGTGTGGACCAGTGCTCCCAGTATGGGCCAGTGCTCCCAGTACGGACCAGTGCTCCCAGTGTGGACCAGTGCTCCCAGTATGGCCCCAGTGCACCCAGTATGGACCAGTGCTCCCAGTATGGCCCCAGTGCTCCCAGTATGGCCCCAGTGCTCCCAGTATGGACCAGTGCTCCCAGTATGGACCAGTGCACCCAGTATGGCCCCAGTGCTCCCAGTACGGACCAGTGCTCCCAGTATGGACCAGTGCTCCCAGTATGGCCCCAGTGCTCCCAGTATGGACCAGTGCTCCCAGTATGGACCAGTGCTCCCAGTATGGCCCCAGTGCTCCCAGTACGGACCAGTGCTCCCAGTATGGCCCCAGTGCTCCCAGTATGGACCAGTGCTCCCAGTATGGACTGCCCCATAGGAAAAGGGTGAGAAATGTGAGAGAAAAGGTGAAAAATGTGAGAGAAAAGGTGAAAAATGTGAGAGAAAAGGTGAAAAATGTGAGAGAAAAGGTGAAAATGTGAGAGAAAAGGTGAAAATGTGACAGAAAAGGTGAAAATGTGAGAGAAAAGGTGAAAAATGTGAGGGGAAAGGTGAAAACGTGAGGGGAAAGGTGAAAAACGTGAGGGGGAAATGGGCTGGAAATGTGAGGGGAAAGGACAGGGAAAAGGCAGAAAATGTGGGGGGAAAAATAAAATAAAATAAAAAATATTCCTTCCACCACCCAGGGATCGCCTCAGGCTTTACCCCCACAACTGTCCTGACCCTTCCAAAATAAAAAATCACCTCGATTTCCGCCCCAAAATGTCCCTTCCCAGCCGCTTCATTTCCACCCGAGCATGGTCGTTCTCTCCCCTCAGGAGGGAAAAAGTGAGGAAAAACTCCAAGATCCCAGAGGGTTGGTTTTGGTTTTTTTTTTTTTTTTTTCCAGCAATATTTTAATTACAGGACAAAGAAGCTGCTACGTGAATATATATTTATATAATAAATCCGTAAAGTTATAAAGGAAACCGGAATTTTCTGCTTCCCGTCAAAATTCTCCAGGATCAGGCGCTTTATTAGGTGGATTTCTCTTAATTTTCCTCCTTGTTTCTCTTAATTTTTCATATTTTTCCACAGTTCTCCTTATTTGTCTCTTTATTTCTCTCATTACTCTTCTTTATTTATCATTATTTCCCCGTATTTTTCTGTATTCCTCCAAATTTCTCCACGATTTTCCTCGTTTCTCTCCTAAATTTTTCCACACTTTGCATTTCTCCTTATTTTTTTCCCCGATTTTCCATCTCCACGTTTTTCCTCCTAATTTCTTCCTCGTTTCTCCGTGCTTCGTGTTTCTCGCCTTTTTTCCCCCCGTCCCCCCCCGCCTTATTTCCCCCCCTTTTTTTTTTGTTTAATTTTTTTTTGGTCCACAAAACGCTGCTCCGAGGTGGGAATGTGAGTGAAAAACCTAAAAAAAAAAAAAACCCAAAAAAAAACCCAAAAAACCCCCAAAAAACCGACCCCAAACCGCGGATTTTCCCCCCTGGAAAAGCCATAAATTAGGGGAGCGGCGCGGGGGAAAGGGGAGGCGAGGGGGAACCCTCGGGCTGCGCCGCTGATCCCGGATCATGCTGATCCCGCTGATCCACTGCCGTGGAAACCCGCGGCAGTTCCTCGCTCCGCGTCTCGTTGCCACAAAGAACCGTTGCGCCGTTTCCGGGCGCTGCCGGGCCGCGGGCGCCAGGAGCCCGGGAAAAGCGGGGATCGCAGCCCGGAGTGGCCCAGGATCAATCAACTCTTGCATAGTAGGAGGAGGGGGGCTCGGGGATCCGGGATCCTCGGGGCTCCTGGGGGATCCCGGGGAGCCCTCGGGGATCCCGGGGGATCCAGGACCATCGGGGATCCGGGATCCTGGGGGACCCTCGGGGATCCAGGACCGTCTGGGACCCTCGGGGATCCTCAGGGATCCAGGACCATTAGGGATCCGGGATCCTGGGGGACCCTTGGGGATCTGGGACCGTTGGGGACCGCCAGGGATCCAGGACCCTCGGGGATCCTGGGGGACCCTCAGGGATCGGGGACCATCGGGGATCCGGGATCCTGGAGGATCCTGGACGGTCAGGGATCCTGGGGGATCCTCGAAGACCCTTGGGGATCCAGGACCCTTGAGGATCCCGGGGGATCCAGGACCGCCAGGGATCCGGGATCCTGGGGGACCCTCGGGGATCCCGGGGGATCCCGGGGGCCCCGCTCAGAGGTCGCTCTCGCCGTAGAGCGCCGTGGAGAAGGATTTGTAGTCCAGGGCGCCGGGGACGCCGTCGGGGCCGGGGTAGGGCGCCATGCGGGCGATGCAGTACTCGGCCTGCGCCGCCGGCAGCTCCCGCCGCAGCTCGGCCGCCGTGATGTAGTTCTGGGGGACGGGGAAACGGGGGGAAAAACGGGGGGAAAAGGAGGTAAACGGGGGGGGAAACCGAGCCCCCCAGCATCGGCGATCTCACCAGGGCGTGGACGGACTTCGAAAAAGCGGTCCCCAAATCCCGCCTTGGAATTCCCAAATCCCGCCTTGGAATTCCCAAATCCCGGCTTGGAATTCCCAAATCCCGCCTTGGAATTCCCAAATCCCGGCTTGGAATTCCCAAATCCCGGCTTGGAATTCCCAAATCCCGCCTTGGAATTCCCAAATCTTACCCCGCAATTCTGCTGTTCCCTTCCCAAACCCCCCTGCCCGTTCCCAGACCCCACTGGTCCATTCCCAAACCCCCCAGAACCATCCCAGACCCCACTTCCCCCTTCCCAGACCTCCCTGCCCCCTTCCCAGACCCCCCCTGCCCATTCCCAGACCCCCCAGAACCATCCCAGACCCCCCTGCCCATTCCCAAATCCCACTGCCCCCTTCCCAAACCCCACTGCTCCATTCCCAGACCCCCCTGCCCATTCCCAAATCCCACTGCCCCCTTCCCAAACCCCACTGCCCATTCCCAGACCCCACTGCCCATTCCCAAACCCCCCTGCCCATTCCCAAACCCCATTGCCCCCTTCCCAAACCCCCCTGCCCCCATCCCAAACCCCCCGCCTATTCCCAAACCCCCCGCCTATTCCCAAACCCCCCTGCCCATTCCCAGACCCCCCTGCTCCATTCCCAGACCCCCCTGCTCCATTCCCAGACCCCCCTGCCCGTTCCCAAAGCCCCCAGGGCCCCGCGGTGCCCACCTTGTCCCCAGCCAGCACGCGGAAGCTGTTGATGACCTGCTCGGCCGTGTCCGTGTCCGTGGTTTCCCGGGACATGAAGTCGATGAAGGCCTGGAAGGTGACGCTGCCGCTGCCGTTGGGATCCACCACGGCCATGATCCGCTGGAATTCCGCGTCGCCCTGCGGGGAGAGGCGCGGTTGCAATTCTGCCGCTTCCCCCGGGATCCCAGAGCTTCCCCCCCGGGAGCTCCGGAGCTTTTCCAGCGCATCCAGAGCGTTTCTTGGACTTCCAGGGGTTCTCTTTCTCCGTGGCTGCGGCGCTTTCCCAGCGGGATTGCCCTGCCCTCCCTCCCCCCCGGGATGGGATGGAAGCAGGAGGAAATGGAAGGCGCAGAAGCAGGAGAAGGGCAAGGTTACCAGGCCGGATCCCGCGGGGCCCAGCAGGGCGCGGAAGTCGTTGGAGTCCGTGCGGCGCTTCGGCTGCCGGGAGGAAGGGCAGAGGAAGAGGAAGAGGAAGAGGGAGGAGGACGAGAAAAGCAGAGAATCTGTTAGAGGAGGAAACCAGCCCAGAAAAGGAAGGAGAGAAGGAAAGGAGAGGAGGAAGGAAAGGAGAGGAGGAGGAGGGGAGGAAGGGAGGGAGGAAGGGAGGGAGGGAGGGAGGGAGGGAGGGAGGAAGGAAGGAAGGAAGGAAGGAAGGAAGGGAGGAAGGAAGGGAGGAAGGAAGGGAGGAAGGGAGGAAGGGAGGAAGGAAGGAAGGAAGGAAAGAAGGAAGGGAGGGAGGAAGGAAGGAAGGAAGGAAGGAAGGCAGGAAGGAAGGAAGGAAGGAAGGAAGGAAGGAAGGAAGGAAGGAAGGGAGGGAGGAAGGAAGGAAGGAAGGAAGGCAGGAAGGAAGGAAGGAAGGAAGGAAGGAAGGAAGGAACGGAGAAAGGAAGGAAGGAGGAAGAGGAGGAGGAGGAGGAGGAGGAGGAGGAGGAAGCAGGCAGTACCTGCCGGTCGTTCTCCACGTCGTAGCCCAGACTGATCAAACAGGCCTTGAACTCTTCCGGGCCCAGGGCACCGCCGTGGTCCTGGGCACACAGGGAGGAATGGGGGAAATGGGGCAAAGCAGGAGGCAGCTCCCCCACTCCAGGGGGGAACAACCCGTGGGGCCGCTCCGGGTGGGAGATCCGCCAGATCCCGGACCTTGTCGAAGTGGTTGAAGGAGGCCCGGAACTCCTGCATCTGCTCCTGGCTGATGCCCTTGGCGTCGCGCGTCAGGATCTGGTTCTCCACCTCGTTGATGGTCCGGGCGATCGTGGTCAGCAGCTGCTCCCAGCCCACGCGCAGGTGCTGCACCACACGGCAACGGGGCACTCAGCGGCGAACTGGATCCCCCGGGGTGGGATCCAGCGCCCACGGGATCGCCCTGATCCCCCTGGGGTGGGATCCAGCGCCCACGGGATCGCCCTGATCACCCTGGGGTGGGATCCAGCGCCCACGGGATCGCCCTGATCCCCCTGGGGTGGGATCCAGCGCCTACGGGATCACCCTGATCCCCCTGGGGTGGGATCCAGCGCCCACGGGATCGCCCTGATCCCCCTGGGGTGGGATCCAGCGCCCACGGGATCACCCTGATCCCCTGGGATGGGATCCAGCGCCTACGGGATCACCCTGATCCCCCTGGGGGGAGATCCAGCGCCCACGGGATCGCCCTGATCACCCTGGGATGGGATCCAGCGCCCACGGGATCGCCCTGATCCCCCGGGGTGGGATCCAGCGCCCTCGGAGCGCCCGATCCCCTGGGACGACCCCAATGACCCCAATTCCATGGGATCCCAGCTGGAATGCCGAATTCCCTCAGGACAACCCTGAGTCCCCTCAGAGACCCCAAATCTCCTCAGTGACCCCAAATCCCCTTGGGACGACCCCAAATCCCCTCGGGACGATCCCAAATCCCCTCGGGACGACCCCAAATCCCCTTGGGACGACCCCAAATCCCCTCGGGATGACCCCAAATCCCCTCGGGACGACCCCGAACCCCCCTGGTGACCCCGAATCCCCTCGGGACGACCCTGAATCCCCTCGGGACGACCCCGAACCCCCCTGGTGACCCCGAATCCCCTCGGGATGACCCCGAACCCCCTCGGTGGCCCCGAACCCCCGCGGGTGCCGGGCCCCACCTCCATGGTGTAGTTGGAATGCTGGTTGTCGAAGATCAGCGCCTCCTGCACCAGCTGGTGCTGCTGCTCCAGCAGCTCCAGGTTGGGCTTGTACTCCACGATGTTCTCCTCGTACTCCTTCAGGTGGTTCAGCTGGTCCTCCAGGGTCCCGTTCATCTCGATGGAGATCCGGCCGATCTCCTGGCGGCGCAGGGGATCCCCTTCCAGAGCGCGGCCCAGCGCTGCGCCGGATCCCCCCGGGCGATCCCCGAGGCAGGAATTCCATCCCCTTTCCCAGGATCCCACCGACCCGGCCCTTCCCATGGCTTCTAGAGCTGGGGTAACGTGGGCGTGGGGCAGCCCCAGAGCTCACTGCACCCCTCCACCACTCCACCATCTCCACCATCTCCACCATCTCCACCACCTCCACTCCACCATCCCACCACTCCAGCATCTCCACCACATCCATCCTCTCCACCATCTCCATCCTCTCCACCATCTCCATCCTCTCCACCATCTCCATCCTCTCCACCATCTCCACCACATCCACCCACCTTGACCATCTCCATCCTCTCCACCATCTCCATCCTCTCCACCACCTCCACCACTCCACCATCTCCACCACATCCACCACCTCCACTCCACCATCCCACCACTCCACCATCTCCACCATCTCCACCACATCCACCATCTCCAACATCTCCATCCTCTCCACCATCTCCACCACATCCACCACCTCCACCATCTCCATCCTCTCCACCATCTCCATCCTCTCCACCATCTCCATCCTCTCCACCACTCCACCATCTCCATCCTCTCCACCATCTCCATCCTCTCCACCACCTCCACCATCTCCACCACTCCACCATCTCCATCCTCTCCACCATCCCATCATCCCACCATTTCCACCATCTCCACCATCCCACCGCCCCACCAGGACGGCGGCGGGGCCGATCCCAGCGCTCCCAGCGCTCCCAGTGGTGCCTGACCTCCATCTTGGTCTGGATCCAGGGCCCCACGCGGTTGGCCTGGCTCCCGAACTGCCGCCGCAGGTGCTCGTTGGAGTTCTGCCGGTTCTGCTCCTCCTGCAGCGCCTGGTCCCGCTTGGGCACCAGCTGCTGCACCTGGGCGGAGAAACCGCAAAGGGTGGGAAACGCCGACGGGAAACACGGACGGGAAACCGGGAAAAACGGACGGGGAAACCGGGAAACGCGGACGGGAAACTGGGAAACGCGGACGGGAAACTGGGAAACGTGGACGGGAAACTGGGAAAAATGGACGGGAAACTGGGAAACGCGGACGGGAAACTGGGAAACGCGGATGGGAAACTGGGAAACGTGGAGGGGAAACTGGGAAATGCGGACGGGAAACTGGGAAACGCGGACGGGAAACCGGGAAACACGGGTGGGAAACCCTGCTGAGAAAGGGGAAAGATGGGAAAAGGGGATGGGAAACCCGGATGGAAGACCGGGAAACCTCGGGGAAAAACTGGGATGAAATGGGAAAAGGGATGAAAAGGGGGAAAAAGTGCAGGAAAAGGGAGAAAACAGCAGGAAAAGGGGGAAAACCACAGGAAAAGGGAGAAAACTGCAGGAAAAGGTGAGAAAACTGCAGGAAAAGGGGAAAACAGAACGAGAAAGGTGGGGGAAAGCGAGCGGGAAAGCGGCAAAGGCCCGGCTGCGTACCCGCTCCCACTTGGAGTTGATGATCTGGGGCGTGACCGAGGTGTAGGGGTTGTTCCCGGGCAGCTGGATCCCGTGCAGGTCCGCGATCCGCTGCGCCTCCCGCTGGATCCCCAGGATCGCCTCCCGCTCCTTGTCCGCGTCCGGCAGCGTCGACTTGAACTGGTCGTGGGCGGCGATCAGGCCCTGGGGGGGGACGTTGGACAGAATTCCTCAGGATTCCTCCGAGTTCCGGGGAGCGCAGCTGGGAGCTGCTTGATCCCCAAAACCGCTGCCTCTGCCACAAAATCAGCAGGGAAATGCCCGAGCCCCCCCCGAGAACGCCCCGGGAACGGTGTTTTTGGGGGTGCTGTTTTATTTTATCGTTTCTGGGACCGAACGCGGGGGCGCGCACCTGGATCTCCTCGATGGTGTGCACGATGAACATGTCCTGCAGGTCCTCCATGGCGCTCTCCATCCAGTTGTTGAAGGGCGCCGCGCGCTTGGCGTACTCCAGGTGCAGCTCGTCGATGGTCTCCAGCTGCTTCTCCGTTTTCTGGGGCCAAGAACGCCGGGGTTGGGATCCCGGGGGGAGGTTGGGATCCCGGGGCTGGGATCCCAGGGTTGGGATCCTGGGGCTGGGATCCCAGGGTTGGGATCCTGGGGTTGGTTGGGATCCCAGGGTTGGGATCCTGGGGTTGGTTGGGATCTGGGGTTGTGATCCAGGGTTGGGATGCCTGGGTGGGTTGGAATCCCGGGTTGGCTGGGATCTGGGGTTGGGATCGCAGGGCTGGTTGAGATCTGGGATTGGTTGGGATCTGGGATTAGTTGGGATCTGGGTTTGGGATCCCAGGGTGGGTTGGAATCCCCGGGTTGGTTGGGATCTGGGGTTGGGATCCTGGGGCTGGTTGGGATCTGGGCTTCGCTGGGATCCCAGGGCTGGTTGGGATCTGGGATTGGTTGGGATCTGGGATTAGTTGGGATCTGGGTTTGGGATCCCAGGGTGGGTTGGAATTCCCGGGTTGTCTGGGATCTGGGGTTGGGATCCTGGGGCTGGTTGGGATCTGGGCTTCGCTGGGATCCCAGGGCTGGTTGGGATCTGGGATTGGTTGGGATCTGGGATTAGTTGGGATCTGGGTTTGGGATCCCAGGGTGGGTTGGAATCCCCAGGTTGGCTGGGATCTGGGGTTGGGATCCTGGGTTTGGTTGGGATCTGGGGTTCGTTGGGATCTGGGGTTGGGATCCTGGGTTTGGTTGGGATCTGGGGTTGGGATCCTGGGGCTGGTTGGGATCTGGGGTTCGTTGGGATCTGGGGTTGGGATCCTGGGTTTGGTTGGGATCTGGGGTTGGGATCCTGGGTTTGGTTGGGATCTGGGGTTGGGATCCTGGGGCTGGTTGGGATCTGGGGTTCGTTGGGATCTGGGCTTCGCTGGGATCCCAGGGCTGGTTGGGATCCCGTCCCTCCCTGCTCCCCACGGGATCCCGCTGACCTCCAGCGCTTCCCGGCGGCTGTGGGTCAGGGAGCCCAGCAGGTCCCACTGGTCACAGATCTTCTGGCACCGGGCGTTGACGCTCGGCGAGTCGTAGTAATCCAGCTCGCTGGGAAACGGGCAAAAACGGGGAAAACCGGGGGGGAAACGGGGAAAAACAGGGAAAAAACGGGGGGGGAAATGGGGGAAAAGGGGGAAAAACGGGGGGAAATGGGGAAAAACGGGGGGAAATGGGGAAAAAACAGTGAGAAAAAAGGGAAAGGCCGTGAAAAAAAAGGGGGAGAATAGGGAAAAGGAAGAAAAGGGGAAAACAGTGGGAAAAGGTGTGAAGGGGGAAAAAGCGTGGGAATTTCTGGTCATTTCGGTGCGTTTTGGGAGAGTTTGGGTTATTTTGGGGGATATTTGACGGTATTCCGGGGTGTATTTTGGGACATCGCGCAGGTTATTTTGGGGGTATTTTGGGGTCTCCCACCCTGTACTTGGGCGATGGCTGGGATCTGCGTTTGGGGTCCCCCCCCAGGACCCTTTGGGGGGGATTTTGGGGCACAATTTGGGGCGTTTTGGGGGTGTTTTGGGTTCCCATACTTGAGCTCCTGGGCGATGGCCGCGATCTGCTCCACCCGGTCCTGGTGCGCCGCCAGGTCCGACTCGAAGGCCTCGTGCTTGCGGAGCAGCGCCCGCACCTGGGCCAGGGAGGCCGTGCCCGAGTCCCGGTCCCGCAGGGCCACCTCCTTACCTGGGCACAGGTGTGGGGACACCCCTGAGACCCCCGATCCCACCCTGTGCCACCTCCTCACCTGGGCACAGGTGTGGGGACACCCCTGAGACCCCCGATGCCACCCTGTGCCACCTCCTCACCTGGGCACAGGTGTGGGGACACCCCTGAGACCCCCGATCCCACCCTGTGCCACCTCCTCACCTGGGCACAGGTGTGGGGAGACCCCTGAGACCCCCGATCCCACCCTGTGCCACCTCCTCACCTGGGCACAGGTGTGGGGAGACCCCTGAGACCCCCGATCCCACCCTGTGCCACCTCCTCACCTGGGCACAGGTGTGGGGACACCCCTGAATCTCTGTCACCCCCAATTCCATCCCCTGCCCCCCAAACCCCGGGGTCTGTCCCCCCACCCCCGTACCTTCCGTCCACCCCTCGTGGATCGAGGCCTTCTGCCGGAATTTCTCGGCCAGGTGATCCAGGCGCTCCAGGCGCCGCAGCTCCGTCAGCAGCCACTCCTCGTGGCCCTTCTCGGCCTGCTCCAGGCGCTGCCAGCCCGCCCCGATGTCCTGGGGACCCCAAAAACCCGGGGGTTACCCCAAAAACCCTTCAGAGATACCCCAAAACCAAGCAGGTTCACCCCAAAACCCCCGCGCACAGGTGACCTCGGCCTGCTCCAGGCGCTGCCAGCCCGCCCCGATGTCCTGGGGACCCCAAAACCCCTCAGAGCCACCCCAAAATCCCCCAGGGTCACCCCAAAACCCCTCAGAGCCACCCCAAAATCCCCCAGGGTCACCCCAAAACCCCTCAGAGCCACCCCAAAATCCCCCAGGGTCACCCAAAACCCCTCAGAGCCACCCCAAAATCCCCCAGGGTCACCCAAAACCCCTCAGAGCCACCCCAAGTCCCCCAGGGTCACCCCAAAACCCCTCAGAGCCAACCCAAAATCCTCCAGGGTCACCCCAAAGTCCCCCAGGGTCACCCCAAACCCTGCCTGGGGCCCTCCCAAACCCCTTGAGCCCACCCTGGCCTCTGACAGCACCCAAGTGGGTGGGTTTAGGACACTCCAAGGTGGGTTTGACCCCCTGAGAACCCCCTAATCTCCCCCCAGGACCCCAAAGCCCCCAGACCCACTGAGACCAGCCTGCCCTCAGAAGGCCAGGGCAGATTCGGGACAGTTTAGGGTGGGTTTAGGACACACCAAGGTGGGCTTCTCCTCTCCAAAGCCCCCAGACCATCCAGGGCAGCTCTGGGGCAGTTCAGGGTGGGTTTAGGACACACCAAGGTGGGATTCTCCTCCCCAAAGCCCCCAGACCATCCCCAGACCATCCAGGGCAGATTCGGGACAGTTTAGGGTGGGTTTAGGACACACCAAGGTGGGTTTCTCCTCCCCAAAGCCCCCAGACCATCCAGGGCAGATCTGGGGCAGTTCAGGGTGGGTTTAGGACACACCAAGGTGGGTTTCTCCTCCCCAAAGCCCCCAGACCATCCAGGGCAGATCTGGGGCAGTTCAGGGTGGGTTTAAGCCCCCCCAGGACCCCGAAGCCCCCAGACCCACCGAGACCATCCTGCCCTCGGAGGGCATGAAGGCGGGCCGGCCGCTGAGGCGCAGCTTGGTCTGCAGGGTGTTGAAGTTGATCTCGAGCTGGCACTTCTCCTGCACCTTGGGGGGCTTGTGCACCCTGCGGTACTCGCGGAAATCCTCCAGCTTCTGCTGCATGGCCGGGATGGTCTTCTGCGGGTCCCGGGCCTCCAGCCAGGGGATGGTGCGCTGGATCCACGCCAGCAGCTGGGGGGAGCAGGGATTGGGGGCGTGGGTTTGGGGGTGTGGGGTGTGGGTTTGGGGTTTGGGGTGTGGGGTGGGGTTTGGGGTGTGGGATGGGGTTTGGGGTGTGGGATGCAGTGTGGGATGGGGTTAGGGGTGTGGGATGGGGCTGGATCCACGCCAGCAGCTGGGGGGAGCAGGGATTGGGGGCGTGGGTTTGGGGTGTGGGGTGTGGGATGGGGTTTGGGATAGGGTTTGGGATTTGGCATGCGGTGTGGGATAGGGTTTGGGGTGTGGGATGCGGTGTGGGATGGGGTTTGGGGTGTGGGATGGGGTTTGGGATTTGTGATGGGGTGTGGGATGGGGTTTGGGGTGTGGGATGGGGTTTGGGGTTTGGGATGCGGTTTGGGATGGGGTTTGGGATTTGTGATGGGGTTTGGGATGGGGTTTGGGGTGTGGGATGCAGTTTGGGATTTGGGATGTGGTGTGGGATAGGGTTTGGGGTGCGGGATGGGGTTTGGGGTGTGGGATGGGGTTTGGGATGGGGTTTGGGATGGGGTTTGGGATGGGGTTTGGGATGGGGTTTGGGGTGTGGGATGGGGTTTGGGGTGTGGGATGCGGTTTGGGATTTGGGATGCAGTGTGGGATGGGGTTTGGGGTGTGGGATGGGGTTTGGGGTTTGGGATGGGGTTTGGGGTGTGGGATGGGGTTTGGGATGGGGTTTGGGATGGGGTTTGGGATGGGGTTTGGGGTGTGGGATGGGGTTTGGGGTGTGGGATGCGGTTTGGGATGGGGTTTGGGGTTTGGGATGGGGTTTGGGATGGAGTTTGGGGTGTAGGATGGGGTTTGGGGTATGGGATTGGGTTTGGGGTGTGGGATGCGGTTTGGGATTTGGGATGCAGTGTGGGATGGGGTTTGGGGTGTGGGATGGGGTTTGGGGTTTGGGATGGGGTTTGGGATGGGGTTTGGGGTGTAGGATGGGGTTTGGGGTTTGGGATGGGGTTTGGGATGGGGTTTGGGATGGGGTTTGGGGTGTGGGATGCAGTTTGGGATTTGGGATGTGGTGTGGGATAGGGTTTGGGGTGCGGGATGGGGTTTGGGGTGTGGGATGGGGTTTGGGGTGTGGGATGGGGTTTGGGATGGGGTTTGGGATGGGGTGTGGGATGGGGTTAGGGGTGTGGGATGGGGTTTGGGATTTGGGATGGGGTGTGGGATGGGGTTTGGGGTGTGGGATGGGGTTAGGGGTGTGGGATGCGGTTTGGGATTTGGGATGGGGTTTGGGGTGTGGGATGCGGTTTGGGATTTGGGATGCAGTGTGGGATGGGGTTTGGGGGCTGGGTCCATGCCAGCAGCTGGGGGAGAGGGATTTGGGATGGGGTTTGGGATTTGGGATGGGGTTTGGGATTTGGGATGGGGTTTGGGGGCTGGGCCCACACCAGCAGCTGGGGGGACAGGGGTTAGGGGATCGGGGGGGGGGGTTGGGGGTGTTTTCGGGGTGGGATTTGGGGTTTTCCCCCCTTACATCCGAGGCCAGGCGCTCGTAGTCCTCCATGAGCTGCTCGTTCTCCTGGTTCACGGCCAGCACTTTGCAGATCCGATTCGCCGCCGTCTCCGCCTGAGGAAAAACGGGATTGGGAGTATGGGAATGGGAAATGGGATTGGGAATATGGGATTGGGAAATGGGAATGGGAATATGAGATTGGGAATATGGGAATGGGAATATGGGAATGGAAAATGGGATTGGGACTATGGGATTGGAAAATGGGATTGGGACTATGGGATTGGGAAGTGGAAATAGGAGTATGGGATTTGGAATATGGGGAAAAAAGAGGAAAGAAAGGGGGAAAAAGGGGGGAAAAGGGGGAAAAAGGGGGAAAAAGGGAGGGAAAGGGGGAAAAGGGGGAAAAAGGGGGAAAGAAAGGGGAAATAAAAAGGAAACCCAGCCCCCTCTGGGCCCGATCCCGATCCCGATCCCGATCCGCACGGACTGTCCTGCCCCAGCAGGAGCAGGAGCAGGAGGAGGAGGAGGAAGAGGCTGGGCTGGAGGTACCTGGGTGGGAAGCAGAGGAGGAATCCAGGAGGAGGAGCGGGAGGACGGACGCCAGCGGGAAGAGGAAGAGGAACTGGGAAGGGGCCAGGAGGAGGAAAATCCAGTGGCCGGGGAGGAAGGAAATAAAGGAAATAAATGAAGGAAATAAATGAAGGAAATCTATAAATCAAAGCAAGGGAAAGGGAAAGGGAGAGAGGGGAAAGGGAAAAGGGAAGAGGGAAGGGAAGAGGAAAGGGAAGGGAAGGGAAGGGAAGGGAAGGGAAGGGAAGGGAAGGGAAGGGAAGGAAAGGAAAGGAAAGGAAAGGAAAGGAAAGGAAAGGAAAGGAAAGGAAAGGAAAGGAAAGGAAAGGAAAGGAAAGGAAAGGAAAGGAAAGGAAAGGAAAGGAAAGGAAAGGAAAGGAAAGGAAAGGAAAGGAAAGGAAAGGAAAGGAAAGGAAAGGAGGAAGAAGGAAAAGGAAGGGGGGAAGGAAGGGAATAAAGGGGAAAAGGAAAAGAATAAAAGGGAAAAAAGAAGGAATACAAGAAAGGAATACAAGAAAAAAAACAAAGAAAAGGGGAAAAGGAAAGGATTTAAAAAAGTAATCAAAGCAGGGAATGAGCAAGGGAATAAAGGAAAGGCAAAAAGGAAAGGGATAAAGGACAGGAGAAAAGGAAGGGACCGCAGGGGAAAAGGAAGGGAATTAAGGCAGGGACTGAGGAGGGGAACACAGGAAGAACCCCGAGGAAGCTGGCAGCGTGACCTCAGTGGAGCCAGGCCCCACCTGCCCTGTCCCCAAGCCAAGCAGAGCAGCAGCCAGGCAGATCCCAGACCCCGGGCAGATCCCGGGCAGATCCCGGGCAGATCCCAGACCCCGGGCAGATCCCAGAGCCCAGGGAAGGGCAGCGGGGCCCTCCGGGGCCGGGCTCACCTTCTGGGCCCCGGAGAAGGCGTGGTAGAAGCAGGACACGTAGGTCATGATGGCCTTCTCGTCGGGCCGCAGCGTGCCCACGATATCTGCCCGGGGAGAGCAGAGGACAGCGACAGCTCCAGCAGCGTTCCCAAAATCCCGGCGCGTGCGGGAAGCGCTTCCCGGGGTCGGGACCCCCCCCCCCCTGGGATGGCTCATGGGGGGATTGTCCTGCCTTGGCCCCGCTCCTCAACCCCCCGGGAGCCACAGGGGCTTCCTGGAACCTTGGCCCGCCCTGCACGTGGATCTCACGTGGATCTCACGTGGATTTCCATGGAATCCCGTGGATTTCCTTTCGTTTCCCATGGATTCCCACTAATTTACCATGCATTTCCATGGAATCCCGTGGATTCCTATGGATTTCCCATGGATTCCCACTAATTTCCATGGATTTCCACTAAGGTCCCATGGATTTCCAAGGATTCCCATGGATTCCCACAATTTCCCAGAGATTCCCATGGATTGCCAAGGATTCCCATGGACTTCCGTGGATTTTTATGGAATCCCATGGACTTCCAAGGATTCCCATTAATTTCTCATGGATCTCGACGTATTCCCACGGATTTCCTGTGGATTTCCGCTGATTTCCCATGGATTCCCACGGATTCGGGAATCCCAGGCGGATTTAACCCCTCATGAGCCAGCTGGGGGTGGTCCCGGAGCCCCCCCCCGAGCGACAGCGGCCGTGGCTGGAAGAGAAGCGAGCGTGAGAGCGGAGAGAGAATTCCAGAGGGAGGATCCGGGGGGAAGATTCCGGAGGGGCGGATCCGGGAGGAAGATTCCGGAGGCTCCCGGTACCTTCTGGGCCCCGGAGAAGGCGTGGTAGAAGCTGGACACGTAGGTCATGATGGCCTTCTCGTCCGGCCGCGCCGTGTTGACGATGTCTGCAAGGAACCGCAGGGGTTAAACTGGGAACGCACTGGGAGCAAACTGGGAACGGGCTGGGGCGCGGGGCCGGCGCCTCTCCCGGCCGGAATTGCGCTCCGAGGGCCCCAAATCCCAGGGGAATCCACCCGGACGGGCACGGGCTGGGGCTGAATGGGAAAAATCAGGGTGAGGGCGGGCGCCTCCTCCGTGGGTCCTGGGACTGAGGGATCCTGGAATTGAGGGGTCCTGGAATTGTGGGATCCTGGAATTGAGGGATCAAAGAGTTGTGGGATCCTGGAATTGTGGGATCAAAGAGTTGTGGGATCCTGGAATTGAGGGGTCCTGGAATTGTGGGATCCTGGAATTGAGGGATCAAAGAGTTGTGAGGTCCTGGAATTGTGGGATCCTGGAGTTGTGGGATCCTGGAATTGAGGGATCCTGGAATTGAGGGATCCTGGAATTGTGGGGTCCTGGAATTGAGGGATCAAAGAGTTGTGGGATCCTGGAATTGAGGGGTCCTGGAATTGAGGGATCCTGGAATTGAGGGATCAAAGAGTTGTGGGATCCTGGAATTGTGGGGTCTTGGAATTGAGGGATCAAAGAGTTGTGGGGTCCTGGAGTTGTGGGATCCTGGAATTGAAGGATCCTGGAATTGTGGGATCCTGGAATTGAGGGATCCTGGAATTGAGGCATCCTGGAGTTGTAGGATCAAAGAGTTGTGGGATCAAAGAGTTATGAGATCCTGGAGTTGTGGGATCCTGGAATAATGAAATCCAAGAATTATGGGATCCTAGGAAAAAGGGATGCCAGATTTATGGGATGCTGGAATTGTGGAGACCTGGAATAACGAAATCCTACAATTATGGGATCCTAGAAAAAAGGAATGCCAGATTTGTGGGATCCTGGAACTGTGGGATCCTGAAGTCCTGGAATAATGAAATCCTACGATTATGGGATCCTAGAAGAAGGGAATCCCAGATTTGTGGGATCCTGGAATTGTGGGATCCTGGAATTGTGGAGACCTGGAATAACAAAATCCTACAATTATGGGATCCTAGAAAAAAGGAATGCCAGATTTATGGGATCCTGGAATTGTGAGATCCTAGAATTGTAGAGACCTGGAATAACGAAATCCTACAATTATGGGATCCTAGAAGAAGGGAATGCCAGATTTGTGGGATCCTGGAATTGTGGATACCTGGAATAACAAAATCCTACAATTATGGGATCCTAGAAGAAGGGAATCTCAGATTTGTGGGATGCTGGAATTGTGGGATCCTGGAATTGTGGAGACCTGGAATAACAAAATCCTACAATTATGGGATCCTAGAAGAAGGGAATGCCAGATTTGTGGGATCCTGGAATTGTGGGATCCTGGAATTGTGGATACCTGGAATAACAAAATCCTACAATTACGGGATCCTAGAAGAAGGGAATGCCAGATTTGTGGGATGCTGAAATTGTGGGATCCTGGAATTGTGGAGACCTGGAATAACGAAATCCTACAGTTATGGGATCCTAGAAGAAGGGAATGCCAGATTTGTGGGATCCTGGAATTGTGGGATGGTGCAGCTGTGGAGTCCTGAGAGTCCTGCAGCCCTGGAATTACGGGACGGCGGTATCAAAGAATTACAGACCCCCGAGCATCCCAAATCCTGGATAAATCCACCTGGACAGCTGGGAATTGGTGCTGAACAGGAGGAATCCAGGTTAAATCAGGGATCCGGCGCCTCCTGCGAGGAAATCCCCCTCCAGGGCCTGGAAGAGATCCCGGGATCCCCCGGATCCCCAGTTCCACGCTTACCCTCGGCGTCCAGCATCTTGGGAATGTCCAGGTACTTCTCGGCCACCTCGAAGGCGTTGTTGAGGTTGGTGACGGGATCGTCCTACGGGGCAGGAGAGCAGGAGGCTCCGTGGGCGGGAATTCCCGGAATTCCCGGATTTTCCCGGGGGAGAGGCGGGGGTTTACCTTCCGCAGCTTGTCGTACTCGATCAGCTCCGGGCGGTGCCGGTGGATGAGGGCGTTGAAGGCCAGCCCGTCCTTCCAGCTGTGGGAAAACGGGAGTGAGATCCCGGGAACGCACGGGGAAAACCGGGATCAGATCCCGGGAACGCACGGGGAAAACCGGGATCAGATCCCGGGAACGCGCGGGGAAAACAGGGCAGATCCCAGGAATTCACAGGGAAAACCGGGATCAGATCCCGGGAACGCGCGGGGAAAACCGGGATCAGATCCCGGGAACGCGCGGGGAAAACAGGGCAGATCCCAGGAATTCACAGGGAAAACCGGGATCAGATCCCGGGAATGCGCGGGGCAAACCGGGATCAGATCCTGGGAACCCTCGGGGAATTTGGGATGTCTGTCCCTGCCTGAGCCCAGCCCACCCTGGGGAATGGGAAGGGGAAGGGGAAGGGGAAGAGGAAGAGGAAGAGGAAGAGGAAGAGGAAGGACCTGATGTGGAAGTTCTGGACGTTGACGTTCTTGTACGGAGCCGTTTTCCGCTGGCACCAGAGCAGGAGCCCCTCCTTGGCCGAGGTCTCTGCGGGAGCAGGGATCAGAGACTGGGGCGGATCCCGGGGGGGATCCCGGGGGGGATCCTGGGGGAGTTCCCACAATCCCAGGAGCAGATCCCAGGGAGGATCCCCCAATCCCAGGAGCAGATCCCAGGGTAGAGCGCGTGTGGATCCCCCAGTCCCAGGAGCAGATCCCGAGGTGGATCCCACGTGGATCCCCCAATCCCAGGAGCAGATCCCGGGAGGATCCCACAGTCCCAGGAGCAGATCCCAGGGTAGAGCGCGTGTGGATCCCCCAATCCCAGGAGCGGATCCCGTGTGCCGCTACCTTCCACGGAGATGTCCTGGATGGCGAAGCGCAGGATGATCGTCCAGATCATGCCCAGCGTCATCTTGGCGTTCCCGTCCACGATCTCTGCGGGGGAGAGCCACAGGGAATGGATTCCAGGTGGGAATTCCCAGGGGGAATCATGGGCTTGTGGGATCCTGGAACTGGGGGGGTTCCACAGCAGCAGAGTCCAAAAATTGTGGAATGCCAAAATGAACGGATCCCATTTCCGGGAATCCTGCAGGAACGGGATCACGGCATCCAGGAACGGCGGGGATCCTGGACTTATGGAGCCTTAGGACACAAAGTCCTGGAATTATGGGACCCAAGAACCATGGAACCCTAGGATTAGGGGATGCAGGATTTGCGGGATTGCAGACCTGGAATCACAGATCCCGTTCATTAGAGAACCAGGGAATCCTGGGATTACGGAACCGCTTGGGGTGGAAAAGACCTCGAACACCACGGGGACAGGAACCCCAGAGGGGAGGGAAGCGGGAGGAATTCCGGGCTCCTCATCCCCATCCCACACTCCCAGCACTGCCTCCCGCAGCCCCAGCCCTGTTTTTTTGGGAATTCCTGGGATGGGGGGCGGGTGCCGGGCGTCTCCCGGCTCGGGGCCGGTCGGGACTCGCTCGGCTCCGGGCACGCGGAGCTTTCCCGGGGTTGGATCCCAACAAACCGGCCTGGCCGGAGCCGCTGCCAGCCCGGCCCGCCCGGCCCGGGGGGGATCCCCGGGGGATCCTGTGGGAATGGTCCTCGAGATCCCGCAGGGAATGGTCCCGGAGATCCCACAGGGAACAGTCCTGATCCCACAGGGAATGATGCCGGATCCCACAGGGAATGATCCTGATCCCACAGGGAATGGTCCCGGAGATCCCGCAGGGAATAGCTCTGGATCCTGCAGGGAATGATCCTGATCCCGCAGGGAACAGTCCAAATCCCGCAGGGAATGGTCCCAGATCCCACAGGAATAATTCCATCAAAAGCCACGGAACAGCCGTGACCTCCCATGAGCTGCACCCGCTGCCTTTGAGTTTGGAATCCCGGAATTCCCAGAATTCCCGGAATTCCTGGCATTCTCAGGCACCCCATGACTCAGTGGAGGGCTGCTGGCACCACGTGGGTTTGGGTCAAGACTAAAGGGTTTGGGTCAAGTTTAAAGGGTTTGGGTAAAGGGTAAAGGTTTTAGGTCAGGGCTAAAGGGTTTGGGTAGAGGTCAAAACCCCTCAAAATCCCAATTTTGGCCTAAAAGGGGCAAATCCCGGGCACTGGGGCAGTGAATCCCAGTGGATCCCAGCAGATCCCAGCGGATCCCCAGGGCGGGGCCTCACCCTCGGCGCCGATGGAGACGAGCTTGACGCCTTTGCTGGCGATGAAGTCCAGGGCCTTGTTGACGTTGTTGATCTTGTGCACCCGCATCTTGCCCCGCTCCGGCTTCGGGAGCCGCTCCCCTGCAACGGGACCGGGGTCAGGACTGAAGGGTCTGGGTCAGGGATCAAGGGTTTGGGTCAGGGTTCAAGGGTCTGGGTCAGGGTTCAAGGTTTGGGTCAGGGTTCAAGGGTCTGGGTCAGGACTGAAGGGTTTGGGTCAGGGTTCAATGTTTGGGTCAGGGTTCAAGGGTCTGGGTCAGGGTTCAAGGTTTGGGTCAGGGTTCAAGGGTCTGGGTCAGGACTGAAGGGTTTGGGTCAGGGTTCAAGGGTTTGGGTCAGGGTTCAAGGGTTTGGGTCAGGGTTCAATGTTTGGGTCAGGGATCAAGGGTCTGGGTCAGGACTGAAGGGTTTGGGTCAGGGTTCAATGTTTGGGTCAGGGTTCAATGTTTGGGTCAGGGTTCAAGGGTCTGGGTCAGGGTTCAAGGGTCTGGGTCAGGGTTCAAGGGTCTGGGTCAGGACTGAAGGGTTTGGGTCAGGGTTCAAGGGTTTGGGTCAGGACTGAAGGGTTTTGGGTCAGGGTTCAAGGGTTTTGGGTCAGGAATCAAGGGTCTGGGTCAGGGTTCAATGTTTGGGTCAGGGTTCAATGTTTGGGTCAGGGTTCAATGTTTGGGTCAGGGTTCAATGTTTGGGTCAGGGTTCAAGGGTTTGGGTCAGGGTTCAATGTTTGGGTCAGGGTTCAATGTTTGGGTCAGGGTTCAATGTTTGGGTCAGGGTTCAATGTTTGGGTCAGGGTTCAAGGGTTTGGGTCAGGGTTCAATGTTTGGGTCAGGGTTCAATGTTTGGGTCAGGGTTCAATGTTTGGGTCAGGGTTCAAGGTTTGGGTCAGGGTTCAAGGGTTTGGGTCAGGACTGAAGGGTTTGGGTCAGGGTTCAAGGGTTTGGGTCAGGGTTCAAGGGTCTGGGTCAGGGTTCAAGGGTTTGGGTCAGGGTTCAAGGGTCTGGGTCAGGGTTCAAGGGTTTGGGTCAGGGTTCAAGGGTCTGGGTCAGGGTTCAAGGGTTTGGGTCAGGGTTCAATGTTTGGGTCAGGACTGAAGGGTTTGGGTCAGGGTTCAATGTTTGGGTCAGGGTTCAAGGGTTTTGGGTCAGGGTTCAATGTTTGGGTCAGGGTTCAATGTTTGGGTCAGGGTTCAATGTTTGGGTCAGGGATCAAGGGTTTGGGTCAGGGTTCAAGGTTTGGGTCAGGGTTCAATGTTTGGGTCAGGGTTCCATGTTTGGGTCAGGGTTCAAGGGTTTTGGGTTAAGTTTGAAGTGTTTGGGGAAGTTTCAGTACTTTGTGCCCAGCCTGGAGGGTTTTGGGCCCAGTTTAAATATTGTGGGCTCGTTTTGAGGTTTTTTGGGCCCACTTTGGAGGTTTTCTGGCCCGGTTTAAGGATTTTGGGCCCAGTTTGGGGTTTGGGGCTCAGGCCTGACCTGAGATGACCTCGAGCAGCAGCATCAGCTTGAGCCCGTCCCGGAAATCCTCGTCGATGTTCTCGATCTGCGTGCCGGCCTTGCGCAGGTGGGAGTTGCACCAGGCCGTGAACGTCTGTGGGGCCACGGGCGGGGTCAGCGGGACCCCCGGGGTTTGGGGGGACCCCCGGGGTCAGCAGGGACCCCCGGGGTTTGGGGAGACCCCTGGGGTTTGGGGGGACCCCTGGGGTCAGCGGGGACATGGGCAGGGTCTGTGGGACCCCCAGGGACCCCCAGGGTTTGGGGAGACCCCCGGGGTCAGCAGGGACCCCCAGGGTTTGGGGGAAAACAGGGAGATTGGGGGCCTGGGGATTCCTCATCCCAGCAGGAATGACCTCACTGATCCCGCTGGGAATGACCCCTCTGATCCCACTGGGAATGACCCCACTGATCCCAGCTGGAATGACCTCACTGATCCCACTGGGAATGACCCCACTGATCCCAGCTGGAATGACCCCACTGATCCCAGCTGGAATGACCCCACTGATGCCAGCAGGAATGACCCCAGGTTATTGATCCCAGCTGGAATGACCCCACTGATCCCAGCTGGAATGACCCCACTGATCCCAGCAGGAATGACCCCACTGATGCCAGCAGGAATGACCCCAGGTTATTGATCCCAGCTGGAATGACCCCACTGATGCCAGCAGGAATGACCCCAGGTTATTGATCCCAGCTGGAATGACCCCACTGATCCCACTGGGAATGACCCCACTGATCCCAGCAGGAATGACCCCACTGATCCCAGCAGGAATGACCCCACTGATCTCACTGGGAATGACCCCACTGATCCCAGCGGGAATGACCCCATAGATCCCAGCAGGAATGACCCCACTGATCCCACTGGGAATGACCCCACTGATCCCAGCGGGAATGACCCCACTGATCCCAGCAGGAATGACCCCACTGATCTCACTGGGAATGACCCCACTGATCCCAGCGGGAATGACCCCACTGATCCCAGCAGGAATGACCCCACTGATCCCAGCTGGAATGACCCCACTGATCCCAGCATGAATGACCCCACTGATCCCACTGGGAATAACCCCACTGATCCCAGCAGGAATGACCCCACTGATCCCAGCAGGAATGACCCCACTGATCCCAGCTGGAATGACCCCACTGATCCCAGCTGGAATGACCCCACTGATCCCAGCTGGAATGACCCCACTGATCCCAGCAGGAATGACCCCACTGATCCCAGCTGGAATGACCCCATAGATCCCAGCAGGAATGACCCCAGGTTATTGATCCCACTGGGAATGACCCCACTGATCCCGCTGGGAATGACCCCACTGATCCCAGCAGGAATGACCCCACTGATCCCAGCAGGAATGACCCTACTGATCCCAGCAGGAATGACCCCACTGATCCCAGCAGGAATGACCCCACTGATCCACTGGGAATGACCCCAGGTTATCGATCCCAGCAGGAATGACCCCACTGATCCCACTGGGAATGACCCCCACTGATCCCAGCAGGAATGACCCCACTGATCCCAGCTGGAATGACCCCACTGATCCCGCTGGGAATGACCCCACTGATCCCAGCAGGAATGACCCCACTGATCCCAGCTGGAATGACCCACTGATCCCAGCTGGAATGACCCCACTGATCCCAGCAGGAATGACCCCACTGATCCCACTGGGAATGACCCCAGGTTATCGATCCCAGCAGGAATGACCCCACTGATCCCACTGGGAATGACCCCACTGATCCCAGCTGGAATGACCCCACTGATGCCAGCTGGAATGACCCCACTGATGCCAGCAGGAATGACCCCAGGTTATTGATCCCAGCAGGAATGACCCCACTGATCCCACTGGGAATGACCCCACTGATCCCAGCAGGAATGACCCCACTGATCCCAGCAGGAATGACCCCGAGCCTTTCACCCCCCGGAACGCCGGATCCCACAACCCCCAGCTCCGGTTATTTGTGGAGCTGGGATGGCTCCACCCCAAAATCTGCTTGCAGGGCCACATTTTGGGACCAGGAACCTCCTCTGGACAGATCCCTGCCCGCTCCGACCCCAGGATCCGACCCCAAACCCGGGGGTCGCCGCATCCCAGCGGGGAAAGCCGGGCCGATCCCAGCAGGGTTCCCGGGAAGGTCCCGGTTTTGGGGCGGCTCCGGGGCGGCTCCGGGACTTTGGCCGGTGCCAGGCCCGCACATGCCTGTGCCAGGCGCGGCCGGGCGCGGCCCCGCGGGCACTGGCACGCACGACCTGAGTCACCCGGGCCCGAGGGATCCCGGAGAGATCCTGGAAAAATCCCGCTCTGGGATCTCCTTCATGGGCACGCACGACGGGCCCTGAGTAACCGGGCCCCAAGAGATCCCACAAAAATCCCATAAAAATCCCGATCTGCGATCTCTCCCTGGCCCTGCGGGGCCCAGGGGTCACCGGCGCTCCTGGAAAGGCCCAAAATCCTGGGGAAACACCGCCAAATCCCGGGAGTTTCTGTGCCAAATCCCGGGAGTTTCTGTGCCAAATCCCGGGAGTTTCTGTGCCGAGGGCAGCCTCGCTGTCCCCCCGGCCCCAGGACGTTCCCACAGCCCCGAAGCCGAGGGTTTTCCCCCCAAAACGAGGAGTTCGGGGAGGGACGGGTGGGAAGCGGGGCCGCTGGAATCCGGGACAAATCCCGCCCGGAGCGACCCCCCCCACCCCGGGCGCGTTCCGGCCAGAAATAACCATCCCAAAAATGCCTAAAAAAGGAGATTCCGCACGGGCCCTCTGGAATTTCCTTCCCACGGAACCGCTGGAAAAGCGTTTTCCAGGCATTGTGTCAGGGACGGCCGGAGCCGGGACCCCTCCCCTCCCGAAAGCCGGGCAGGCACCGAGCCCGCCCCGAATCCCGGGATTCTGGGGCTGGGAAAGGGGCTCTAGCCCTACTTTCTCCTCTAATCGCCTCAATTTTTCCATGAAAAGCGTTGGAAAGCGCCGGCAGGGAGGAAAATCCACCACGTTCCTGCCCAGAATTCGGGATTCCAGAGCTGGACGATGCGTTTACCCCAAAGATTTTGGGAATTCGGGGCTGGGAAAGGGGTTTATCCCACTTTTCATCCCTCTTTTCCTCTGTTTGTCCATGAAAAATGCTGGGGAAACAGCGGCAGGGAGGAAAACCCGCCTCCTCTTCCTCCTTTCCATGGAAAAACTGGGAATTTCGGGGCTGGAAAATGCAATTTCCTCCCTCTTTTCCTCCAGTTTTTCCCTAAAAATTGGGAATTTCACGGCTGGAAAA